>NW_023270717.1:2137045-2348095 GCF_011800145.1 Mirounga leonina
CTTTCTTTCTTTCTTTCTTTCTTTCTTTCTTTCTTTCTTTCTTTCTTCCTTCCTTCCTTCCTTCCTTCCTTCCTTCCTTCCTCCCTTCTTATTTATTTATTTATTTAGAGAGAGAGTGAGGGGGGAGGGGCAGAGGGAGAGAGACAATCTCCTGCAGACTCCCTGCTGAGTGTGGAGCCTGACATGGGGCTTGATTCCACTACCCTGAGATCATGACTTGAGCCAAAATCAAGAGTCTGAAGCCTCACTGACTGATCCACCCAGGCACCCTTAGGTCTCCTTTCTTTTTACTTTTGAGGTCATGGAAACAAGAAGAGCCACATCTGGACCCAAAGGAGAAGACTGAGCATCCACTAGAAGCTGGTTCCTCTGCAGCTGGAAGGGGCAATGTGATGGAGTTATAGTCAGTGGGATGTGAATGAGGTTGTGTGTGGCCTTCCAGTTCTGGCCAGAACCCTTCCCATGTGTGCTCACCACATTCAGTCCCCTTTCTGGCTAATGGTGTCCTAGGGACACCATTGGAAGTCTTGCACTAGACATGGTGGAGTAGCCGGTTCCTGAGGATTGCCTCCTATGGTCTGAACAGGGGCCCCAGACTCTATATATTCATCCTGAAGCCCCGGACGTCTGGGGGGGGGGTCTGTTTTTCCCACAGTTCAGCCTACCCTAATCAATATGCTTCCCCAATGGACTGCGATATTCTCAAAGGGGTTGTCCCTGATTTATCTTGAAATACTTGTCAAGGGTGCCTGGGTGGCTCAGTCGATAAGCGTCTGCCTTCGGCTCAGGTCATGATCCCAGGGTCCTGGGATCGAGCCCCGCATCGGGCTCCCTGCTCCGCGGGAAGCCTGCTTCTCCCTCTCCCACTCCCCCTGCTTGTGTTCCCTCTCCCGCTGTGTCTCTCTCTGTCAAATAAATAAATAAAATCTTTAAAAAAAAAAAAGAAATACTTGTCAATGTGTTTTCAATCTTAGGATTTCCATTTTTCAGAAAAAGAAACGACCCTTCTACCACTAAAACTACTGCTTAAGAAATTGACTATGGAAACAGAGTCTGTAATTTTTTTTCCCCACAGTAAGCTTCTGAAGTACATATCAGACCTATCAGTCTTTTTTAGAAAACCACTTCATTAAGGTATGATTGATATACAAAAACTGTACATATTTAATTATATGACTTTATGAGATTGCAGATAACTTATCAGCACCATCAAGACCATTAAATTATCTGTCACCTCCAAAAATGTTCTCCTGCCCCATAATTTTCTTAATTTTTAAAAAATATTTGTGTGGATCAAAGAGTACCAAGTTTAAGTTATGCAAGATGAATAAGTTCTGGAGATCTACTTATAACATAGGGCCTACACTTCATGACACTGCATACTTAAAACTTCGCTAAAATGGCAGTCTTATGCTAAGTGCTCTTATTCCTAAAGAGATATATCAATCTTGATAGACAGTTCCAGAAACAAGCAAGAAATTAGTTTTAAAATTAAGGAAGGGAAAAGAAAATCAAGGAAAGGTGTCTGGGATCCCCCAAGTCTAAGAGCTTGCACACAAAGTGCAGGTGCCACTCTGTTCTGGAGATAGGGCCACTCTCCAGGTGGAAGCTTCGAGCAAGAGCGTGAGTCACTGATGCGGGCCTCTGAGGGGCCAGGAGAGGTGGGGGACTGATGGACAACCAGCTGGGGAGAGCTGAGGCCGAGAGGCCTCCCCTTGTGTCTGTGACGGCCTCCACAGAGGAGCAGCTGTAAAACCTGCTGCTGCCACAGTTAAGTGATGACCAGAGGGCTGAGGCAGACGGGGGCCTCACCGTCTCCCGCCAAACCAGCTGGAACAGGTAGCATTTAAGCACCTCTCTCACGATGAAATGTGGGAAGAGTGGAAGGGGCATGCTGGTCATGGATGAGGGGGCAGCAGGCTGATGCGGGTGCAGACCTGGAGGACTGCGGTCACCGTTCGCTCAAGCAGAAGGAAGAAGAGGCTGTTGACCAGACATAAGCAGGCTGACTTATTGCTCATGGAATGTCAGCCGCCAAAGACCACAACCAACTGGAGATCGGATATCCCTCTCCACCTCTAACTTGCAACAACAGGAAGCCTCTCCCCGATCCTGAGCTCAGATGCCACCAAGGAGGAGGAGGCCATGGGCCACACCCTTGACTAGGATTTGTTTCCAGCTGGTTGTAAAAATAATCCTAATGGGGGTGAGTGTACTTTAAAGTGGCAAGACTAAGATTTCCATTTCAGTGCAGTGCAGTGGGGGCTCAACATAGGAACTGAGCTGATCTGAATAAACATACGGGAGCTGCATTTTGGCCCAGCTACGCTGTGGTCTATGAAAACCCCACTTACTCCATGCAGACCCCAAAGCCTAGTGGAGGCTTGGGGCCAATTTAGCCTCAGTTAATACGTGACAGACAAATGAAGAAGCAGATCCTCACTCATTATTCCCCTTCTTTCTCCTATTTAGCCTTTACTGACAAACTAGAACGTCAGATTATTCTGTTTGTAAACACCACCCATTCATCCGAGGAGGTGTTAGCATTACAACTGCATTGCTTCTCTGTGTGTGAGAACCCATCCATGAAAAGAGTCGAGGGCACACCTGACCTGGTAGGAGTCATTGAAATTTAATTAGAAAACTTGTCATGTCACCTGAACATGATGTAAGCTGATTTGAAGAAAATCCAGATTTCACTCGACAGGCGCTTTTAACTTGCTACGTGACACCAAGGCGGAAGCGGTGTCCTGGAAACGAAACGCGGGTGCCTGAGGGAAGCAAAGGAGGCTTTGACTGGACACGGCTTCAAAGAGAGCTCCGCAGAGATGACACCCAGTTCCCTTCCCTCGGCCCTCACATTTAAACACTGAGCGTTGGGTGACAACTCTTGACCCAGGTGTGCCTTGACATGTGGATAGTTGGCACTTCAAAGTTAGCTGGCCCAAAGCATCCAATTCAAGGAGCATTTTGGTGAATTGAATTGGTAAAGAAAGGAAATAAGATCCGGGGATGTGGACTAATGGGCTCTGTATTACAGAAACAACTTTCCAGTTAATTCGTTACCGGCCTCTACGTTCTAGTGTGCTTGGGTTGAGCCATAGACTTCACAACCAGGGACTTTTGCACTTAAATTTTAACTCTGGCAGTAAAATGACTTAGTTATTGGATGTCTCAGCATTTCACATGAGCTGCCTAAAGGAATATAAACTTTTTATCTTGATTCATCTTCATATTGTTCCTACCAGATATTAGTATCTTTAACAGACTTCACTGAAACTTTGAGGTCAGTGTGTGTATGTACAAACACTGATCACATTATTATAGAGTAACATAAAAAATATAACAAAACTAAATCGTAGCTCTCTGGTCCCAGGTGAGGTGGAGTAAGCACACTCACCCTGTCCTGGAGGAAGCTGAAAGACCTGGACGCAATGCATGGAAGAGCCATTTACAGCTTCTGAAGAGTAAGTAGCGGTGGGAAGATTGGGGAGAAGATCACCTACAGGCAGTGAGTTCCCACACCACATGCTGGATTCCTGCAACCTCAATTGAGGACAGCCCAGACCCAGAACAGAACACCTGAGCACACACAGAGAGATCCAGACACTCTCCAGTCTTAGCTTGAGAAATAGGCAAGAAATAGACAATTAAGACTCAGAGAGGGTGAGGAGAACCGCTTGTTTACTGTTCTCTCCTCTGGTCCCTCATGCCCTAGCCCCCCAGCAATCCCATGGTGGCAGGACAGCAGCTGCAGTGGGAGCCCCCAGGAGCCAAAACTCCAAAGAAGGGAACCTTTCTGTTCCACCAAAGAGGCTGTGGTCTCAAGAGGGTGGGGCAAAAGTCCTTGTCCTTTTCTCGTTCTGTATTCTGCTGACAAGCTCACTATGCAGGCACATTCGCAGGGATGGGTGGCAAGTCAGGTAAGTGGTCAGAGGAGCAAGACAGGACTTGGAGGTGTGGAGAGAGAGGAGCTTGCGGAAGTGACCTTTTACCACTAAGTACTTGCTGGAAGCTGAGACTGGAGACCTGAACTCAACTGGGCCAATTGCTTTCCCTAAAACACAAATACATTCTTTGTAGGATTTAAACAAGACTCAGGGTATCATAATGAAATATGTATAACTTCCAGGACACAATCTGAATTACTTGGGAATAAATAACACTTGGTGATACCAATGTGAAAGGGATGTTGGAAATATCTAACAAAGACAATGGAGCAGCTATTATAAGTATGCTCCAACAAATAAAGTTAAACATCACAAAGCAATTATAAAGTTAGGCAAAAATAGACAACTTCAGCAAAGAAATAGGAGATAGACAGAAGAATCAAGTAATAATTTTACAAATGAGACATATAATAGCCCAAATTAAATGCTCAACAAATTGTCTCAGTAGCATACTGAAAATGACCAAGAAAAAAGTCAATAGTAATTATTCAGTGTGTAAAAGAGAGAGAAAAAAGATTCAAAAAATGAAATCTATAACCAAACTCATTATAATGAAACTGGAAATGTAAGGACAAGAACAAACTATCAATAGCATCCAGAGAAAATGCATGTGTTACTTACAGGGTAACAATAATTTGTCTTGCTGCAGATTTCTCATAAAATATGGAGGCCAGAGGGAAGTGAAATATTTGTGAAATGCTGGAAGAAAAGGGCTGTTAATCCAAAATTTTAACTACAGTGAGAATATTCTTCAAGAATAAGGTCAAGTAAAACCATTCTCAGATGAAGGAAAACTGAAAATTCATTTTCAATAGACCTGCTCTAAAGGAATTTATATAGGAATTTCATCAGACAGAAGGGAAATAATACTAGAAGGAGACTTGAAGGATCAGGAATGAAGACGTAGCAATAGAAAAGGTAAATAATTGGGAAGATATAATAGACTATTTTCTATTCAGTTCTTTAAAATATGTTTGACTGTTGAAAGCAAAAGAGTACCATTCATTGTCTGATAGGATTTTCTATGTATGTGGACACAGTGATAAGATGATTACAACGTAGAGGGATGAGCGTGAAGGCACCTGTGTACTAGTAGGTGCCAACATTCCCTATTAAGTGGCTCCTTCTATATGAGATAAGCTAGACTTTCAACAAAGAAAATTATCAGAGATAAAGAGGAACATCACATGATGATGAAGTATCAATTCACCAGAAAGGCACAATAATCATAAATATGTATGCACCTAACAACCGTGCTTAAAAATCCATGAAGCAAAAACTGGTAGGATGGAAAGGAGAAACAGATAAACCACACTGACAGTGGGAGACTTCAACTCTTTTCTCAGTGAATGGAACCAAGGAACAGAAAGTCAGTGAGGATCTAGGAGAACGGAAGAGCACCACCATCTGACTGCATCTCACTGGCATTTCCAGAATACTTTACCACCAGTAGCAGAATACACATTCTTTACCAGGATACATGGCACAAAATAAGCCATATCTTGGGACATAAAAGAATCCAAGTTTAAAACAATTGAAACCTCACAAAGTATGTCCTGTAACTGTATTGGAATCAGAGTAGAAATGAGTAACAGAAAAGTATCAAGAAAGGTGCCAACACTCGAAATGTAAACCACACACTATTGAATGGGTCACAAAGAAACACTCAACGGAGATTCAAAAATATTGTAAATTGAATGGCAATGAAAATGCAACATATCAAAAGTGGTAGGAAACAGCAAAAGCAGTGCTTAGAAGGAAATTTATAGAATTAAAAACTTATAATAGAAAAGAAGAAAAGTCTAAAATCAATAATGCAGATTTTCACATTATTTAACTAGAAAAAAGTACAAAATAAATGCAAAGTAAACAGAAGGAGGGGAATATAAAGATGATCAGAAATTAATAACAATGAAAACACAAAAGTAATAGATAAAATCCATATTTTTTTTTAATTTGAAAAGAACAATAAAACTGATGAACTTACAGCAATAAAGGGAAAGAAAATAAGCAATAAGATGCACATTATCAGCATCTGGAACAAAGGGGAAACCACAACAGACCCCACCTATGTGAACAGGCTAACAAAGGGACACCGTGAACAACTTCACATTTGACAACTTAGAGGAAACATATCGCTTCCTTGAAATCTACAAACAACCAGAACGCACTCAATAGGAATAGATAACCAAACACATGTTGTAGGTAAGTAAGTAATTAAATTCCCAATTAAATTCCTTCAGAAGATAATTCTCCACATGAAATAGTTTTAGTGGTGAATTCCCCAAGACGTTTAAAGAAGAATCTCTTCCAGAGAAGAGGAAAGAAAGCACTTAATTCGTTTTATGCGCTCAGCATTTCTATGATCCCTGAAACAGGACAAAATAGTACAAGAAAACAAACAACAACTCGACAGAGCAAATCCTTCAGGAACACGGCATCTTCAACGGACTATTAAGTAAGTAAACCCAGACAAACAGAAAAAGAATAATACACACCACAATCAAGTGGAGCTTACCTGGGAACGCAGAGCTGTTTAATAGAAAATCAATTGATATAATATCCTATATTAACAGCCTCATGAAGAAAAATCACTGGATTATATCACTTGGAGCAAAGGAGCATTTGACAGAATTTAATGTAAAAGCTATTAGCAGGGGAAGACCATGCGCACACACACACGCACACACACGCGTGCATGCACACACATGTGCATGCACACACATGCACGCGCACACACGCACACACCCTGCAGTTTCTGTGGGGCCAGTGGAGAACCAATCTTCCACTCCACCTCACCCCCAACCCCAGCCAGTGGAACTAAGTGGTGCTCTGTCTCCCCTGCAGGGATGGTGTCAGAGGGACTGAGTTGAGAGCCCAGCCTGCCTCAGTGAGTGAGTGAGCTGTGCTCGGAAGCACTCTGATTTCCTGCCCCCAATCCCAGCAAAACGGTGTGAGTCCACCCCAGCTTCTCCCTCTCTGGTAGCAGTGGCGCCCATTCGGTGCCCTTGGCAAAAACATAATGGCAGGTGGCTCCCCACTTTCTCTGGGAAGTTGTTGGTGGGATGTAGGCTAGCCCAACTGCACTGTACCCTTGGGCACTGAGGCAGTGGGGGCCAGCACCCACGTTTGCTGGGATGGTGTCAGAGGCCCAGCAGAAGCCGAACATGCACAGCCCCTGGTTCTTGTACCCGATCCCCATGGGGTGGCTTCCCGCTAAAATGTATTCTACGCACCAGTCCTTCGTCAGAGGTGTGGTTTGCAAATATTTTCCCCTCAGGCTTTACCTTGTGTTCATCCTCAACAGGTTTGTCCATAGAGCAAGAGTTTCTAAATGAAAGGAGGTCCAGTGAATCCTTTTTGCTCTTAAAACTTGTGCTTTTGATGTCAAGCCTTTGCTTAGCGCAAGGTTCTGGAGATGTTTTCTTAGGTGGTTTTCTACAAGTTTTATAATTTTAGGTTCTGCTTTTTGAGCCAGCCGAGTGAGGCAGGCATGTGGGGGCTCAGGCCTGGCGCCATGATGCCCCAGGTCCGGGGAGATGCCGCTCGTGTGTGCTCCTGTGGGCCAGGCTCAGAGGTTGGCACCATACTGATGTCCTGCTGGAGACAGCGCTGCGGCCGGCCGCGCCCTGACCGTGCTGAATGGAGCAGAAGTCTGTGAGCAGAGGTCTCAAACACAGGTGTCCCTGGGGGCGGGCAGAGCTGGCCGCAGCCTGAAAGCTGGGCCTGTCGGGTGAGCCGACGGGAGGGTTCCCGTGGGCCAGGGCAGACACTCCCTGGGCTTTGTACTGGTCTCGAGGTGCACGCACAGGGACTGAAATGGCTCTGGCAGAGGGACCGAAGTTGTGGTACAGAACGTGACACTGGGACACGGAACCTGGAGGGACGAGCAGGCTTCATGGTCAGGCCTGTCTCCAAGCGCTCGTCTCTCCTCCTTCTGTCTCCCCTCGGCCGAGAGATTTATTTATTTATTTATTTGAGAGAGAGAGAGCAAGAGCGAGTGGGGGGAGAAGCAGAGGGGAATAGAGAGAGAGAAGCCGACTCTCCGCTGAGCCTGGAGCCCGATGTGGGCTTGATCTCACGACCCTGAGATCATGAACTGAGCAGAAATCAAGATTCGGACGCTTAAATGACTGCACCACTGCTCCTTAAGCCAATGTTTCTTAAAAGGGGGTCCAGTCCATGGTTGGGGGGTGGCTTGCATCACGTTTATCTGGGGTGCTTCCCTGGGCCCCAGCCGATGGCCTGCTGATTAGAAGGTTCTAGCCCAGGGAATAGATTTTAGCTTTGATGTGGTTCTTATCCATCCAAAAGCCGACGGCCTGTCATCAGATTCCAGGGAGAAGGGAGCCTTTACTGGTGGAGGAGAGGGGGTCTCAACTGAGTTACAGAGACAATGCTGATCCCGTGACAACGCAGAGGATGGCAGACTGCCGGCACAGTGGCTCCCGTCAGTTCCGCGGAAACTCAGAAGCTTGGCTTGGGAGGCCTCCAGGGTGGTTGCCCTCTCGAGAGGGTACTTTGATGTCCAAATATGCAAGTCAGTTCCTCTCCCTTTGCGATGGCAGCTCCAGTCCCTCCATTTTCACTCAGCCCTATAATTAGTGATGCTACACAACATCTCCCAAATAATTAGGGAGTGGTCCGGGACACCGGTTATGTGATGGAACCAGGTTCCATGAGGCTTTTCATTTGCGAAGTTATAAATAATGTTGAATGCCCAGGAGTTTCGAATGGGCATGTTTACTTGTGTAAAATGGAAAACGGGGTGGGGGGAGCCAGGCTTCTTGTTAGCAAGGACTCGAAAGAGGAAGGACGTGACTGGGCCCCACCTGCGAGACGCCATGCGCAGGAGGTGTGGACCTGCCCCTCTCCGCAAACCTTCAAAGCCAGGGAGGAGGTTTCAAAAGTTTCCAAGTCAGAAACTGGTACAGACTCTCCGGTAGCTGAATTGATCGTCAATTGCTAGCTCCCCGTCTTTGGGGACTTGAAAGAACCCGTGGCCTCTTCTCTTGGCCCCAAACCTGGGTGCTGTAGCAGGAGATGGGTCAGGCTTCAAGTTCTGTCTGCCTCTTCTCCGCCTTGAAAGCCTTTGTGTCCCCTCTTTCCCCAGCCAGCTGTGTCATCCTTTCCCGAATCGTGTGCGTCTCCCCTCTGGGCCTGGTCAGCTGCCAGCTGGATGGTCCATTGTAAGCTCAGCATCACCGCTGCCCCTCCGCAAATGGCTGAGCATTTCCTAGACTGCAGGCGGCTGCCGTCGCATGATTTGAGGGATTCTACGGTGTGTCCAACGGGATTGACAAACTCTTGCACCGCTCCCCCACCCCTAACTGTAAGGAAGAGATGCAACACCTAACAGGTGCTGAGATTTAGGTTTGGGGAGGCAATCTGTACCCCCAAATGCTCCTTTACAGAGCAGCCCACAGGACCCCTGTTCTGAGTGGGGTCCCGAGCAGGAGAGCACTCTGCAGCAGGCCCAGGTGGCTGTGCACGTTCCTCTCCCATCTGGACAACAGGAACCCGAAGGTGGACGATGCACGAAGCCTCCGGGGCCCAGATGGTGGGTCGCGGCACAGAACCTCGGCTTTTAGGGCCGTCCACGTTCCCTTCTGGGGTGCTGCGAGTCCTGGTGGTGACTGACCATGTCGCTGTCAAACAAGTTTGCCAGGGGCCTGTGGCTGTTGCCGCGAATCCCCACCAACTCAGTTCTGGAAGTCCAATGTCCAAAATAGGTCTCCCTGGAATAAAGCGAGGTGTGGGCAGAGCTGGATCCTTCGGGAGGCTCTCGGGGAGAATCCATTTCCTTGTGTTTTCCACGGTCCGGGTCACCTGCGGTCCTTGGCTCGTGGCCCCGCATCCCTCTAGGTCTGCCCCCATAGCCATGTCTCCTTCCCCTCTGACTGTCCTGCCTTCTGCTTCTGCTCTAGGACTCACAGGCCCCAGTCCTTCGGGACCAGCCACTGGTAAGCAGTAAGGGGTTGGGTTGGATGCCCAGACCTAGAGATGTGGCCATGGGGACCCACCATCAAAGAGCTGGGGCCCCTCAGTGAGTTCTATGGCTCTGGAGCTCGGGGAGCCCAGGGTGAGGTCCCCGAGGGGAGGCCAAGACATCGTCATGGGTCCCAGCTTAGGGGCCACACGTGTGAGGGTTCTGCTGAGGGTCTTGGAAAAATCCACAGAGGGATTTGCAGGAGAGAAAACCACAATGGGATTGATATTCCAGAGACACCTTGGGGACTTGGGCCAATAGGCTGGGAGGCAGGGACAGGAGGCCCTTGGGAGGCTGGGATCTGGCCCACGCGGGTTCTGGAGGCTGGGATCCGTGGCTGAGAGAGGAGGCGGGTGGGAGTGGTGCTCCCTCCCGTTTCCCTGTCCCTGTGTTCTGGCCGGCAGCCTTTATCTCTCCACAAGCTCATCACACACCAGAGGGCTCTTCACGTCCCCGCGAGGCTCTTTCCTTCGTGCAGACAGTGTGGGCTCGCCCAGGATGGTGCTGATGGTACAGCAGAGACTCCGGGACCTCCACCGTCAGCAGCACGCCGGCAATCAGACAGGTAGCGCGGCTGATGAGATGCAGTGGGAGGCACTGGGGACGGACTTCCCGCATCAGCTCGAAGGCAGGAGCGCTGGACTGGCAGCCCGCCTCCCCGACCGCAGCAGGCTCAGCCTGTCCTGTCTGTCCTGCGAGCCCGCTGGGCCTGTTGCGCCCGAAGCCCCCTCCGGCTGCCCACCCCGCGCACTGGGTGTTTTCTTGATCAGCCTCGAAAGTCATTCCCTGAGCCGTGTGTGCTGGAGATTGTGAGGTACGCAGAGCACTGTATTTGAGGACAGTGGCATTTTAAAGCATCGAGCAGCTAAGCCCCAACGGAGGCTCACGGGAAGAAATAACTCCTCCCGAATCACATATTCTGCATGCAGGTCTCCCGATTTTGCTGCTTCTGAGACTCTCTTAGGAGCTTAAAAGCAATCCTGGTGCCGAGGCCACGCCCCAGATCAGCCACTCAGAAGCTCTGGCGGTGGCTCCGAGGCAGCTGTCCTCTGTAAAGCTACCCCGTGACGGGGCCCGTGGGCGAGCCGGGGCGCTGACCCGTCAGAGCTCAGCGCCAGCTCCTGACCCTGGGGCTCCCGGAGAGCGCGGGGCCGCCGTGGCTCCCGAGCAAGGGCACCAGCTGGCTTCCTGTCCAGGAGAGACCTCAGGCCCCTGCTGCACACGTGGGCCGCTCCTCCCCCCGAAGGCTGCATCCTCCGCATCGAGGTTGCCCGAACCTCTTACCAAATGGCTTTGTTTTGTTTCCCCTGTTTCTGGGTGACGAGAAGCACTAAGTTATAAATAGTCACAATGCTGGGATGTCTGTGGCTCTCTGAAGCTGTCAGAACCAGTCTTGTCAAAGCCCTCATGTCGACAGCCTGAATCTGGCTCCCCAGTCCGCCCGCAGCTCACAGTAGCCCGAGGGAGGAGGGACTGGCCGGGAGGGGACCTCCTTCCTCCTCCTCCTGAGCCTGGAATGTCCCTGAGTTCCAACGGTGCCAGGCCAGTCTTCCCTGATTTCTTACAGACACTGGTGCCCGGGATGCTGCCCCTGCCCGTGGTCCTTGGCTGACCCCCAGTCTGTCCTCAAGATCTGGTGGGCGGTTCTGATTGTGAGCTTTCCCGTGTGGGCGTGAAGGTGGCCTCCGAGTGGTGATGCTCACCGGCCCCTGTCCACATGGGGCGCCGCCGACCATGAAGCGTGGCCGTGCGTCAGAGCTCAGGGTCTGGTGGCTCAGGCAGAAGTGAGTTCGAGGAGATGAAAGGGGTCTCTCCTCACCGTAGTCCTGAGCATGTGCACGCCGGCTTAGCTAGATGCCCCAAGGCTCAGTCAGTGCGGCGGATGCCTGAGCGGGAGGGGGGTCTCTTGCTTGCTCTGTGACCCTGGCCGTGGACGAAAGCCTCCCAGTCCCTCGGATGCCTCATCTGCAGAGTGGGGGTAAGAACACCCCTCTGGTACCACTGTGAGGGTTCGTGTGCTAATTTTGTAAAGCGGTTATCCCCAGCGTTTGGAAGGCGGTGGGTGCTCTGTGTGCAAAGTAAGAAATAAACAAATCCAGTCTGCACAGGAGATTTTGCAAGTGCTCTCCCACTCACGATGCCAGTTTCTCCTTACCCCTCTTCCCCAGCCGTTCCCCCCATGGCAGCACACCACCCTCCTGGGCGGACTCCCTTCCCATCTCTGCCCCATAGACTGCTCAGGTGTGTGTCCTGCTGGGTTGATCGGACACCTCCATGCCCAGTGCAGAGGGGCACTCAACTGATCTGATCTGGAACCCGGAACCTCCAGGTTCGAAATCTCTATCCCCCAATGTCTGAGGCTGGGAAAACAGCATCCTAACACCTGTGCACCTGTTTGATCACATGGACAATGGAGGAGGCGGGTGACGTTGGTTCTGAACATTGGTGAGCCCTGGGGTACCAGAATTAGCATGGCCTCGCCTGCTAGAATTGGGCCAGTGGGTTCATTCTTAGATCTCCATCCATGAACTCCATCTGTGCCATTAGGCAAGTGTGCAAACTCCCCCAAGCCCAGAATTCTCATCTGGAAAGAGGAAAAATAACTATCTGTGTAGCATAAGACTAGGGGCGGATTCCACGCAGGAGCAAATTCCTAGTACGATGTGGAACGTACTTTAGAAGGTGGAGAAGTTCATCACTAGAAGGTCCAACAAACACAGAGCAGGTGCTGTAATGAGACTGAACTCTTAGGATCCTTACAGAGACCTTGAGATTTCGTAGCATGCGCCCAAGAAATGTAGTCTGCTGCCATCCCCTACAAAACCTTCAGTTTGGGGGGGGGGTCTGATAAATGGTGTTTCCTTCAGTGTCTGGCCATGGGAGACACTGTCCTCAAGGAGAACCTTCCTCCCCCGACCCAGCACCAAGGTCTCCTCGAATGGATCCACTTCTGTTATCTTGAGCAAAAAGGTTATCCCAGAAGAAAGCTTTAGAAACTCTGCAGCTCGCATCGGGCTCCCTGCTCTGTGGGGAGCCTGCTTCTCCCTCTGCCTCTGTCTCTCTCTCTGTCTCTCATGAATAAATAAATAAAATCTTTAAAAAAAAAAAAAGAAATTCTGCAGCTCACGAGAAAATCTGAAGCTCAAAATAATTTAGAAAAAAAAATATTCCCTTTTAGGGATGCAAAGACATTTCTCAGGATAATATATTCCAAGGAAGATGGGAGCAGGGGTCCTGGTCTTGTTGGGAGCCACGGAATAGCACCAGGCGCCTGCCATAGCATCCGACAGGGACGCAGCTGAGTGGGGACGGCGCTGTGCAGGAGGCAAGTGGAGATCCGGAGGAAGAGGATTCCTGTCTTAACATGTCTCTGATGGGCTGTCATGTGGGAAGGAGAGCAAAGCTGTTCTGTGCGGCCGTAGGGATTGGAACAAGACAGATGGAAGGCAGCAACAGGCTAACAGATGCAGATTTGGAAAGGAAAAATTATCAGAGCCCCCCAACCGTGGCGAGAAGACACAGCTAACATTTGTCGAGCACGCGTGTTGTGCCAGGCACCGGGCTGAGCCCTCTGCGCCCGGGTCCACTTGCGCCTCAGAACACCTAGTGATAAGGCAGACATCATGGACGTCAACCCCATTATTGCCGTGGGGACAGGCACAGAGCGCTTCTGCAGCTCGCCCGAGGTCCCTCAGTCCGTGGAGAAGCTGGGATCGGCGCTCTGGCCGACGGACCCCAGTCCTGCTCCTGGTGACCGTCACAGTGAGTGCTCCTCGGGAGCACGATGAGATCCCGCTTGCCCCCTGCCCTGCATGGTACGGTGGCCTAAATGACCTCTCAGAGCTTATGCTGCACCATGGGATTACACCTCCAGGGGCTCAGACTTCCTGATGAGAGTATCAGCAGACCGTTTTACCGCACACGGGAGAGTTGGGTGTGAAAAGAGCGGATTATGCAAGGGAGATGGCTGGCCCATTGAGAGAAGGGTGTGCCGCCCAGGCGTGCGGAACGTGGGGAAGGATCCAGATGGGCTCGGCTCCGGAAAGCAGGGCACACGGGTCCAGAAACTCCACCCCATCTGCTCTTTGTTCTTGTGGGGTCATCCATCCTACAAACATTGACTGAGTCTCTGCCACGTGGAGAGTACCGAGCATATGAAGATGAGCAAGAACAGGAACGCAGAGTCTAACGTGGAGTCTGATGCCAGAGAGCTGGTTACGCAGGCTGATGGTGAGTCGCACACAGAGCTCCGGTCCCCGAGGGGACCCCGTGCACTGAGAGTGTGCGGTGTGACTGGGTGGGGAGGTCAGGGAAGGGCCGACACCTGCAAGATTGGTGGAGGCAGTAAGGGAACAGGGGAGGGGAGGGCTGAGGGGGCTTATTTCAGGCAGAGGGAGCGGCTGTGTGAGGACTCTGGGAGGGAGCGTGGCTCCTCAGAGGAACTAAGGGAAGGTAGGGCCTGGGGCATCCCTTTGGGACAACCCAGGGGATGCCTAGTTTGGGTCATGGATCTGAAGCTCAGAGGAGGGTCCTGGGAAGACGTGATCTGCTGGAACAGGTTCTCAGGGCCCTGTGGCTCCTCCCTTTCCTTAGGTAATCTCCCTCCAGGTGGTTCTGTTAAGAGGGCATTTCCTGGGGGCAACTGGGTGGAACAGTTGGTTAAGCATCCGACTCTTGATTTTGGCTCAAGTCACGATCTCAGGGTCATGAGATCGAGCCCTGCATTGGGCTCCATGCTCAGCATGGCATCTGCTTCAGATTCTCTCTCCATCTGCCTCTGCCCGTCCCCTCCCTCTGCTCGCGTGTGCTCTCTCTCACTCTCTCCCAAATAAATAAATGAATCTATTTTTTTAAAGAGAGCATTTTCTAAGAAGCGGCTCGTCCTGCATCTCCTTGGCCTTTCCAGAGCCCGAATTCAGTTTACCCAGTCCTCTACATTGTATCATTTTGCCGTCCGTTTTTGAAAACGTACATTTGTACTTTTACCATTTTATGGGGTTTCTTTTGCACTTTGTTCTGGTGCTCCCATATTCTCCTCTGGGATTTGGGGATCCCATTGCAGTCCGTGTCCAGGAGTCCTGGGTGCTGATGTAGGACACGGACAGGGCAGAGGAGGGCAGGGCAAGGGCCCTGCTTTCCCCAGAGACGATCCGCCCAGCCACCTCGTTCGTGGGCACGCAGCGGCCACCGCACCCCAGCCTGCAGGTGGTGGGACGCGGTGACCGCCAGCAAACGCTTCCCGAAGGGCTGGCCCATAAAGAGACAGCTTCCTGTGGAAGGGGTAGCCATGCTCTTTTGGTTTAATTCTCTTTTAATGCCTCTTTTATTGCTGCTGCTTTCCATCTTTTGGGTTTAGGAGTTGCCACGCCACACTTAGAAGAGTCAGACAGTAATTGTCTCAGACTCCCCTTGTCAGGGAGCAATCCATCTCTGCCTGGCAGAAAGGTCAAGAGAACAGGGTGCTACGGAGGCCGAGGGCGTGCTCTCCGCGCAGCTCAGCTCCCTCGCTGCAAGGCTCCTCCCTGGAGGCAGCCAGCCTGCTGCGGAGACCCCGTCTGCCCTTCGGAGCACCGGACAACAACCGTCAGGACCTCCCCAGTGAACGTGAGTGCAGACACCTGCAGCTTTGCCTGCATCTGGGGCTCTCGGGCCCCCGCCCGAGGTTCGTGTATAGACCCCGGGTGCCGAATTCCTCCTTTGGCGCAAACCGCAGAAGAAGGACCCAAGACACTTTCTCAGGGGTCTTTGCTACTGTTCAGGGTTGGTGATCCTTTGTGGCTCAGCCCCTGGATTAATGTCTGTGGGAGGAAGGTCCATGACACATCCGGAACGCGGAGCCCCGCTTTGCGAAGCCGCTGTGCATGGCTTTGGGAACGTGGCTCTGTCTCTGTGCTGTTTGTCTTCTATATTATTAGAGATCGAAACAGGTACACAGATCCCGGCCAACAGTAAGAGCAGAATTGGAGGCTTTGTCGTCTCTCTGTGTCCTGACTCGGGGGCCTCCAACACACTCACCCATGACTGTGTCCCCTCTGTTCTTATACCTTCCAGCTGCACCCCACCCTTAACTCCTGCTGCGTGAAGAGTTAGGAGCCCACAGTGCGCCTCCTTGGTGGATGTGGTCTCCTCATCCTTGTGGACGCAAGGACTGGGTCCCTACCTCTGCTGACGAAGTTCCAGCAGCCAAAGGGGCTTGCCCGTTGGTTTGACAGACAGGGTGACCAGGCCCTAAGACGCCTCCTCCCACTTTCCCAAAGCCAACCTCCGGCTCCGTTCCAGCTTTCAGGACCCTCACCCCGTGTTCCCCATGAGCAGGAGGCCCCACTCTTCCTGCCGGTCTTACCGAATCACGTTGGCCGTGCATGCTTTGACTGAATGATAATCCAGATCCTGGCTGGAAGGCTCTTCAGCCCCCGGAGTCTCCACGAGCTGACAGCCCAGACCCAGGGTGCCCACGGGGGGGCCTGCTTCATGAGTGAAGCCAGGTGTGCAGACAGAAGGCTGAGCGGGGGTGACCCTGACCCCAATGTCCACCGGCGCTGGGGTGTCCTCTGGGCGGGAGCCGACCTCAGTGCATCACACCCGCCTGGCTCTGGCCGGCGCACGAGCGCCTGGAAAAGACCCTACCGGCGCCTTCCCACAAGCTGAGGATGCGGGATCCCTGATGTGCCCTATTTATTATTTATTCAACTTTGACACTGAATTAAGCAACCTCCTGAGGGAAGTGCAATTGGATTCACATGAATTAAAGCACACACAGGGATGAAACACAACAGGGACAATTTAATTTAAAATGTTAGAGTGACGTCGCCTTGTGAGCAGAGCCTGCCTTCCAAAGGAAACAAAAAATAGATCTTCTGCAGAAGGTGAGGATCCGCGAAACCCCAGCCCCTCAGACAGAGAGGCCCTCTGTAGGCACTTAGCGCAGTTGGGTTTTCAGAAGGATCCGACCCACGAAAATAGCCGTGGTTCCGAATCCAAGGTCAGCAGATGAGCTTGGTGTTCAGGCTCTGGAAATCTGGCACCAAGCTCTATCCCCCACCCCGGGACTCGACACCCACCCTCTGGCTTGTCTCTGACCCCAAGGACACACCTGTCTTCCCGGATGCTGTGGTTCCCCCCCTTCTGCATTTCTCAGCACGGAGCTGGTAGCAGCCGGACTTCACACGTTCTGGGGAGCGACCCAGCCTTCCACTGCGGTGCTGGGAGGGTATCGTCGGCTTCTGTGCGTTTTCTGATGCACCCTGTGGTACTATTGATTCCTGTCTGCTTTGTCTGTTTGTTTGTTTTTTGACATAAGGAGTTTGGGACTCATATACAGGGAACATGATTTATAGCCCAGATGATCAGATGCTTCCGGCCCATATTAATATTGAAGGTCGGGGGGAGCTGGGCTCTCAGGGCCCTTCACAGCCTCCCTACCATTGGCAGGTGTCACCTGCAGACACTGAGCGTGCCCCCCCGCCCCCGGCTGCTGACCCCCAGCACCCCCAGGTACACGTGCCCACCAGGTAACCTTGTCCTGTTGCTCTATCCTAAACCCCCTTACCCAGCACTCCCAGTGTCTGGGATTTACAACCCACTGCCACAGTTCGAACAGTCCTGCCTTTCTTTTGCCATTTCATAGAGGGACTGTGTCTGTGGTCAGAGAGCAGAATTTGCAGAACTTAGGGTTATACATATCATATTGAATCAAAGCAGATTTGCTGGCAGTCAGAGGGTTTTGAAGGCTGGAGGAGAGGAAGCGTAGGGATACAGTGTGGGTGCCCGAGGCTGTCTGTGTTGAAGCTCTGATAAGATCCCGTTTGTGTTCTGATGGAATGAGGATCAGGTCAGAGTTGCTCAAGGTACGAGACCACAGCCTGTAGGAGCAGGAAGCTCCGGCCTCCAAAGGAAGGGTGTGGCGGGGGCTCTCGCCGACCCTAGGTCAGGGACCGGGGACTCTAATTAAGCCAAAAATTTAGCCCGTACGGTTTTCCCAGAGCTGAGCTAGGGTTTGTGGGGGATAAAAAACAAAGTAGAGGTATTAATCATAGACTAATGGAGACTGATATTTGGATAAGACTTTTATATATGAAATAATAAAAGTTATTAGAGAAGCTCAGAGAGCAGAGAGAGCATTACCTCCTCACTATGAAGGCAGGGGATCTGCTCCAAACGGTCCCTAAAGCCCAGAAAGATGTAATAATCGACTCCCTCATTGAGTATTGATTTAGTTTGGGGTAATTAGAACGAGCGAAATTAATTGAAGGTTGCAGTGGTCAGGGAAGAGGCTTTGCAGACTCAAAAGGAAGAAAACCATTAATGAAGAAGAGAATTCTAGAATTTCCGTCCAGCACACAGGAGACACAGCAAGGCCGAGGCCTGGCTGACTCTGCCCGTGGAGTCACAGTGAGCCCTTCCAGATTCAGGGGCTTAGTTCCTGACACGGCAGCGACAGGAGGGCATCCCCAGGTGCCAGGTCTCAGGAGCCCCACGTACCAGGGGTCACAGGGAAACCACGGGGGCTGGGGACTCACTGTCCTCGGGACCTCATGTTGCCAAGGAGCCGGATCTAGGCAGCAGCTCAGCTGGGCTACAGCGCATGGCCCTGTTGTAAGGAGGGCAGGGCAGGCAGCCCCATGCCCACCAGAATCGATGAAGAGATGGCGTCTCATCAGCCTCCCGGGGAAGTGGGAAGTAAGGGGGTGAAGCCTGGAGGCAGCCCCTCACAAATCTGCGTCCTCTCGCGTTCCAGGACAATCACCAGATGTTCAGACAAGACTCAGGTTAACCGTGGTTAAACGTTGGCTTGCGTGGCCCATGCGGACACGTGCAGAGCCAACAGGGTGCCATGCTGGGCTATCTCTCTACAAGGCTGGAGGGAGCAGGGTGTCTGCTTCACATGAAGGCAACACTGGCCACTTCCTACCAGCACCCCGCAGAAGCAGTAAGACCTCCCGGATCTGGGGACAACTTTGGGCAGCTGCAGTCATCTTTACTGGTCACCCAAGTTAACACTGTTCCAGGACCTTCATGCAAACCACGGTCTCAGACCCCTGAACTCCCGTCTTCTGTACCTTGGCTGAGGAGCAACATGCATCAGGGTGGATCTGACACTGGGTCTAATCATACTTGGCTTCCAAATGAGCTGCTGA
The DNA here is from genome assembly GCF_011800145.1 of Mirounga leonina. Classification (NCBI taxonomy): domain Eukaryota; kingdom Metazoa; phylum Chordata; class Mammalia; order Carnivora; family Phocidae; genus Mirounga; species Mirounga leonina. The sequence continues at coordinate 2,156,122 of NW_023270717.1, forward strand.
TCTATGAAGGAGAAAGCCAAGGACACATGCTTTTCTCCGTCCTACCCCCACTCCGTACTTACCCAAGTGGAAGTATAAGTGAGCTTGGTGTGCTTGGCTTAGTGGTAAAGAAAGGAATGGAGAGAAAGAGGGAGGATGAAGGGATGGATGGAGGGATAGATGGTGGGTGGATGAAGGTATGATGGATGGATGGGGGATGGAGGGAGGGTTGGGTGGGGGGATGGGAGGATGGAGGGATAGAAGAACAGATGGGGGTTGGATGGGTTAATGGGTGGATGGGGATCGATTGATGGATGGGTTGGTGCATAGACAAATGGACAGATAGATGGACATGAACCAGGGGAGCCTGCTGCCCCCATTAGGTCCCATCTGATGAAGGCAGTGACCAAGCCTGTGGTCCCAAGGGCAGGTTGCAGGGCTGTGAAGTCACCACCACTCGGATGTGGAAGAGGCTTCCAAGGCCCACTGTTGTCACTGTCCATTTGATAAAGGATTAAATTAACATCCCCTCATGCAGACCAAACTCTATGTGAATTTTTGTCGGAATGGATTTAGGGACAAGGAGAGAGCAGAGGACAGGCACCCCTCAGCCTGCAGGGAGACACTTTACTCCTGACATGGACTTTCCCCAGCTCTCGCAGAAAACGTAGTTTTACCTGTTATTGTAACCCTGACAAGTAACAACATTTGGGTAAACAGTAGATGCCAAACACATGTGTTGACTGAGTGAGTGAGGGAGGGAGGGAGTTAACGATGCCCTTCACAAGCTGACCCTTCTCTCCCACAAAGCCCCTCCCACATCCCTGCAGGTGCTCTGCTGACCGACCATCACTTCTCGGATGTGCCGGACTTTGGGACAAGAAGAGAAAGGATGAGGCAGTAGGCAGATAGAGGATGGTGGGCAGCTCGACTGCTCAGAAATTGACCTCCAAAATGAGCCCCAGCTCATCCTCTGCAGCATCTTCTGCTAAGTCTCCTTGGAAGACAACAGCACTCTGAACACCGAGAGGACGTTCAGCTTCAGGGGCCCAGCACGGGAACGCAACCATGGGGGACGGTGCTGCCTGAGCCACCGGACTCAAGCTTCCACGTAGCCTCCCCGAGCCCCCTCCCTCCGTACACCCTCCCCTTCCTCCCGTCTCTGAGGCCTCCTCCACCTTCCTCCCTGTCTCCTCTCCTTGAGGAGTGTCTTCCTTCAGCTACCCCGGGGACTAAGTCTGCAGCAAGCAAACAGACCGTAGGCACAAATCCTGTGCATTGTAAACACGGTTGAAAACAACACAAATCGTTTGACCTGTACGAGTTTTGCTTTGGGTGTGTGTGTGCCTGGGAATAGCAATGTGGAATTTCAGGCATGTAAACACATAAGCGTGTGTGCATGAGCACACGCATGCACACACACAGTATTATATTCCATTCCTACACACTGATCAATGAAAACACAGTATTGGGGCTATTTCTGAGCATAGTCTGCACAGAATGAAACGTACATTTTTCCACCTGGCAGGCAGAGCACATGCCCTCAGTCTTCACCTTCTGCCTTGTCTCTGTCCTCATTCTAGTCCACTTTTTGCAGTTTTCAAACTTGTCAGGAGACCCGTGGGACCACCTTCCTTTGAGGCTGTGCCCAGAATGAGTGTCTGTCCCAGGTTCTCTAGCTTCCAAAGGTCTCGGATGCCAACCAAAGTCGTGTTCCCAGAATTCCAAGGAAAGATGCCCTCTGCATCTGCAACATGCATATTTCTTGGAATTTGCAATATAATGGTTTCCAGAAATGTGATTTCCATGAATAAAGCATCCCACTTTAATGCCTGCAGTGGAACAACAAGAGGTAGGAGTTGTGGGTCTAGGGGGAAGAAGAAACATTCTTTGCAGGGAGAACAGTGTCCACTGAAGAACAGTGTTCCTGAGAGCATTCAGATAATCTTATCTGCTTAGCAAGAGGATGACTGAAGTCGTCCACTTTCTTCCCTGAGGTTTACAGACTAAGCTGCATTTATCCATCGCCCCTCTGGTTCGGATGGCCTCTCCTGGGCTGGATTACCTTTCCTCCATAGCTTTGACTCAACTGGGAAGCACCTGATCCTGTCCTGCTCTTCTCATTTTCTTCCCATATATTCCCCCATTCACACAACACCGAGGGAACAAGACTCACCCTCTGGCCACCCGAAATCGCTGTGTTTGTCCTAGACTCTGTGGGTGGAACAGACAAGAGAACGTTATCGACCAGGTTGTGTGAGGAGAGAGTGGTTGGTTCCTCCAAAGGCCGCCTCTGCTCCTGGATGTGTGCTTCCTAAACTGGGTTCTTCCTGGCACATCAGGTGTACAGAAGGAGGAAGGGGAAGGAATGTTAGGGTGCCCAAGAGCAACCCTATATCTCCTCAAGAAATAGCAGAGTCGGTAAGCCCACCATGCATGCTGCTCACTGCTGCTGAAGTTCACACCTCCAGACTCCACCCCAGCAACCCCACACACTGTAAGTTTCAACTGGGGGCTGGGTTTTGGTTCAACAAGTACCTCTGAGAATGCACAGAAGCCAGGCAGTGTACTAGTAGGTCCTAGGAAAGCCAGAATTAATACAGCTCAGGGAGAATTAGGGGAGTCAAACTAGAGAAGAAAGGAGCACCTAGAATAGGGGAAGATGGGGGAATGAGGCTCAGCCTAGAGGTTTACAGCTGTGGCGAAGAAAGTATCAGGAGCTTGTTAGATAGCACTCCATAAGTTCAGACTCTATCCAGAACCATTTTATTTTAAAACATGGTTTAATAGGAAGGAGAGGACAAAAGCTGCATTTGGTGTGAGATTGTTGAAAACCACTGGCTTCAGTATCTCCTGGCATAGTCAGATGCCTTAACACACCACAGGTCTCTGCGGAAACCATCTACTTGTTTAACAGATCCCGCCCCGCCCCATGAAATACAGTGAAATACTGAGACTCAGTTCCAGGCTTAGCTACATAGATAAAGTTCCAGAAAGAATAACTCTTTAGAACCATCAGGGAGATGAGCATTTCCAGACAGTTCCATAAAGTTGTGAATGACATTTAAATATTGCCAATGTGGGGCCCAGCTGGGCGTGCGGGACACCCTCTGTCCCGACATTCTTGTAACACACGCTGGAGTCTGCAGAACAATGGACCACCCCCTCGCAGGTGGAAATCCATCAGTCCTGATGGCCCAGAGCCACACGGCTCCAGACCGACGCCCCACTGGGCCTGTGTGCGTGTGCATGCATACAGGTTTGAGACTCGTTTTTAGACATGTCACTTCTTGCAGCTGGGAATCCTCCAGCTGAGAATTTTAAATGTCTTGTGTTGTGGGAAAACCTGTGAGGTTGAACATGTGGATTTTGGAGGGTGAGGATGAGTAACGAACACTGATACATTCTGGTTTATTATTTTGACAGTTTTGAATTCCCACCATTCTCTTAAAACCAGATCTCATGAAAGCGTTTATCTGTTCAGTTGACCAGAAGGAAACGCAAAGCTGGGGAGCCTCTGTGTGTTGCGTGTTGTTCAGGACTCAGCTGGGGCCCTTGGACCACCGACCCCTGGCCTGAGCCTGTCATGCGTGGCTGACATTAGTCACCGGGCATGATTTGGGGAATCGACTGAAACTCTGGATGGCAGATAGGGTCCTGGTGAGGGCTCTTACATAACATTCAGAAGAGACTAGGTTTTCTCATCCTTTGAATGGGTATGAAAGTAACAATCATCCATGCCTGTCCTTGTGAAGCTCAAACCAGATCCTCAATGTCAAGTTCTCAGCACACTGGCCCCACTCGGCCCTTGACAGGTGACACGTCAGGTGTTGTAGAGCAAAGCTGGGCCTTCACAAGGTGGTTGCAGATGAGTGTTGCATGTGTGTGTATGGATCACATGGTGGGGTAAAAACTGTGGAGTGAGGGGGGACAGGGAGTGAGATGGTGAAACCACGTGCATGCACAGGAGGTCGGGTGTGATAAACATGTTCAGGAGTTGGTACAAATGTGTCATGAGATGTCATGAGACAAGAGGGGTCCCCCCAAACATTCACAATGGCTCAGATCTAGAAACCGCCTGAAAGGTTACATGTGGGAAGATGTAGGTCAGGAAGAAGACTCAGTATGTCAACCAAGGGAATTGGCTTCTGGTACTTTGGCAGCAGGTGCCTTAGAATGTCCAGTTGTTGCTGCCAAATGTGGTTGCACCTTGCTCGTGAATCTGGTGTACTCAGCACATGGAGATTTGCTTGGTACCCGGGCCTCATTCAGAAAGTTTCCCTAAGAGCCGAGACAGCCTCTTGAATAGGCAACAACGTGGGATCACGGAATCGAAGACCCTAAAGACTACAAGGTGCCATGAATACCTTCTCATCCCATCCCTGAGGATCAGAGTGGCACAGATTACTGGGAACTGAGCAGCCGGCTCTGCTCTTCCTGGCAAGGTGCATGCCCATCATTTGCTCCTCCCTCGCTCCACTCAAAAAGCTGATGCAAGTCTCAACTGAAAACAAAAGAAAGCACCATATACTTGTCAATGGTATCACTGTCATCCTTTCATTAAACCATTTATTAAACACTTACTCTGTTCCAGGCACTGTAAACACAATAATGAGGCCTCCAGGGAATGTTCCACGTGTTAGGTCACTGACATCCCAGTCGGGCACACTGACAAAGTAACCCGTGTGTCAGATGGCAGCGCACGTGATGGTGGAGGTAAAGCATGGCCAGCGGTGTGGGGAGCGCCAGGGTGGAGGTCACACTGCTGTTTGAAACAGATAATTGCAGAAGGTCTCAAGGACAGGGTGAGAATGAGCAGAGACCTGGAGGAAGTGGGGAGGGATACTCATCCTCTGGGTGGAGTCCCTGCTTGTCCTGGTCGCTTTTAAATCCCCTGCATGACTTGTCAAGGTTTATCCTCAGTCAGAGTCAGCAAAAACATCTCAGGACGTTTCAAAGGACTTTCCCTCTGAAGGAAAGTGCAGGATCACCTCTGTTTTACATGCGCGGAGGCGTGAACAGCTCCTTTGGCTGTAACCCTAATGTCTGAGATCTATTGTGTACCCGTCACGGGTGGTAACACAAACACACCACCTCCCACAGACACAGACAAAGCTTCGTATGGAGGCGGAGCATGCAGAAAGTGATCGGGTCTCATGAAAACAGCTCAAGTTGCCAGCAAGCCAGTTATGAGCTGTGTGACCATAAGCAAGTCACTTAAAAATCTCTGGGTCTCCGGTTCTCAGCATGATGAAGTGGGACAACATCTGCAGTGCCTGGAGCGTGGAGGAGCTGTGAGATGCGCAGAAATGATGAATGGGGAAGTGCAAGTGGCATGAAATCATCCCCTGGGTGTGCGGGCAGTGCTGGGTACAGGGGACTCAGCTGCAAAGTGATGGTCCCTGCACGTGAGCTGCTGAACAGAAAAGTGTCAACAGACGTGGAAAGGGTGGTGGCTGAGACATCTCTGACATACAAGGAGGGACTCCCGTTTGGGGCACACAGTGGGCTATTTACCCTGGAGAACCTCCTGCTACATGAGGTTAAACATACACACATACATTTATAACAAAATAGCATTTTCAGTGTAGCCGAACATCTACGGAAACAAGGAAGCCCTCACAACCCACTCCATGCTGAGCTGATGGCCGTATTGTCTCGATGGCATTTCGGTCCCAGGACTGAATTGTGGGGGTGGCCTGGGACGGGTCCCAGGTGAAGAGCTGGGCTGAGGCCCTGGCAAAGATGTTACCCCTTCTTGGAGAGAAAATATCCCCCCAGTGGAGCCCAGCAGGCAACTCCCTGGATCCTGGGATTACAACAAGGGCTCCCACAGAGAACGGGGAGCTGTATTCCAGGGAATACATTTGTTAACACTGGTGTCGGTTGGTATCACTCTCAGGAACGTGGTTGAGGCAGACACGCATCTTCTCTGGTGCCGCCCAACTCCCACCCATGAGTTCTGCAAGCTTTCAAAGGCACATACTCAAGTTAAGGCAAGACATAGGAAAACCAAATAAAACACAGCAAGAATGAGATAATAGGGGGAAAAAAACAAAACAAACAAGAATTATACTCCCAAAGACTTTGTATTTTGGAAGAATATAAAATAGGTATGTTTAATATAAAGAAATAAATTTTTAAGTAAAGGTATTAAAAAATAAGAGACAGTCAAACAGATCAGGCATATATGAAAAACAAATAGAACTTGCAAAATGAAATACCTCATCAATTAGATTTAATTCTCAGTGGATGGGTTAAATTGAAGTTTTGAAATACCTGAACAGAAGGCAGGTGGAGTGGAAGGTAAATCTCAATAGATGGCTTGAAATCCAACACAGAGTGATTCGGGTATGGGAAATATGAAAGAGATTAAGAGGAATAGGGGATCGTGTGAGCAAGCCTATCTGCATGTAAACGTGACTTCTAGAAAAGGAGGAAAGGAAGGAAGGAAGGAAGGAGTGAAGGAAAGAGAGAGGGAAGGAGGGAAGAGGAAGAGAGGGAGTGAGGGAGGGAGGAAGGAATGAGGGAAAGAGGGAAGGAGGAAAAGAAGGAAACAAATGGAGAAAGAAGATGTTGAACACGATGGTGAAGAACTTTCCAGAATTAATTAAAACCATGAATCATCCCATATTGAGAGCCTAAAAAAACCCTAAAAAAATCAGATAAATGCAATAAATTTGTATGAAGCCACATCAGTGGAGAAGCACAAAATTCAAAGGAGAGTGAAGATGTAAGAGCGTCCAGATTACCTACAAGGAGAAACCTGAAAGCAGGTGCCAACAGGGACGACGGGACCAACAGGAAGCGCATCCCCACCTGTGAAGAGCCACCCCAGCGTTTCCACCTGTGGAAATCAGTCAACGATGAAGATGAAACACATGTTCAGATAATTCCTTCTGAGAGAGAGTGTGTCCCACGAAAGAACTTTCTAAGGTGTTCATTCAGGGAGAAGACAGGGGATGGAGAAGGGCAGCCGAGCATGCGGGGAACCCCAGCAAACCCTGATTGTGGGGAATCCCAGCAGTGTCTGACTTCTGGAGCCAAAAGATCGGGGGTGCTGTTCGCGCATCATCAAAACATATCTTTAAGGCACCTGCTCGTGAACAAAGGCGCAGTTCACCAGCAGGACATAACAATCCTATCACTGGATGATGGGGCACATGGTTGTGCTGGACACAGGAACGTCCATGGTGGAAAATGCCCCACGGGTTCCCCTGAGGTCATCCTGTTGCTTCTCATAACCTGGCGGTTCCCGCGGGAGTGCTAACTGGCCTTCAGCCTTGCCTGCATCCGCCAAGTTCAGCTCGCTGCAGAGAACCTTCTCCAATCCACACCCTTTGAGTTTCTTTTCTCTCGGGAAGTCACTTTGAGGACGCACCACTACCTGCAAGATCACTCCCAGCTCCTTTGTCTGGAACTCGTTGCTCTTCATGCTACCCTCTGGTCTTCCCAACCTCAACTCCCAGCTCTGGGGTTGACTGGGTGCACACAGCACGGAAAGGTGTGGGGGATCACAGCGCGAATGTGGCCATCGGCAGCCTGGGGGGGAAACTCCTCGCCAGAAACCAACCCTGCAGGAGGCCTGACCTCGGACTTCCAGCGTCCAGAGCTGGCGTTTGCGCCCCCAGCCCATGGCGCTCGTCAGGGAGGCCGAGCAGATGAGGACAACTGTGAACTCCCGTCTGGGGGCTCACAGCGTCCCGAGCTCGTGGCTACCTCCACACCAGCTGTCCTGCACGTCACTTGTCTAGTTACTTCTGTGTCCCCATGCCCTGCAAGGGACCCGGAGGCCAGCGTGTGTTTTATTGACTTCGTATCTTCTGCACACAGTCGAATTCCAAGGACACAGTGGCCGGAGTGCTCAGAACACATTTAACGAGGGAACGAAAGGTTCCATAGGGAGGACGGCAGTCTGGCTAAGGTGCCCGGAGCCGAGACTGGGGCCGTCCGTTGGAAGATGTAACCGTGCACATGTTTCTCATTATATGACAAATCTTCCCACGCACTAAAAATGATCTCTCTTCTTATTGGAATTCTTTGTGCTTCTTGGCTTCTTTGTCATCCAAGATTAATATTTATCTGAATAATTATTTTCAAATAAGATAAAAAGCAATATTTCAAGCCTGAGCCTTCCGACTCATGCAGGAAATTCTGCATGTTTCGAAGCCATTCATCAAACCCACTCTGACTTGAGGCAAGTGGAATATAGAGTTCCTGAGCTGGAATTATCTGCCTGCTCATCATCCGTGTGCCGTCCATGCATGGTGTATCAGAGGATGCAGGGGGACTCAGAGTCACAGATGCCCAGCGGACACGGGGATCCTTGGGACGTCTTGTAGGATGACATCTCAGAATACACCCATCACCAGGAAAGCCAAGCTTTCATGTCTTCAGCATAGAAAATTCTTCCTAATGCGTGCATTTCAGAACGTTCTACTCTAGCCCAACACCTCTGAGGAAAAGTTCTTCCCTCTTGGCCCACATTCAAAGCAGCAACCCTTCATTTGGTGTTTAATGGCTCTAAATAGGTTTGTTCATTAGGGCTGGGCTGATTGAACCTTTCGCTGGTTTGAAGGAACGTGCCCTTTGCCGATTTGGCACCTAACCCACATCAGGTCTCTTTGTAAATATCATTAAGTGTGTGTCCCTGTGTCGACTTCTCAGTGGATTGCACGCAATTGCACAGTTAACAACGTATTTTTCACCTTGCGGAGGAGTACCGGAATGCACATTCTAAGATTTTTAAGGATTTTTTTTAAGATACAAAAACTTGCTTAGAAGAGTGTTCCATATTAGGAGAATAGCGAAGAAAACCCCATCTCTGGGGAGGTGTTTGAAACCCAGGTTCGGGTAATGATTTTCAAGTTCAAAGTTGGGCCGGTCTTATTCTTATTAACGATGTCCTCCAGCCCCAGGCTCTGCAGGTGGCTGCTTCGGCCCTGTTGAAATGGAAGCACCTGTTTCCTTATTGAAGTGTCATCTGTCAGCCCCTGTCCACTTGGGGTGAGTCAATTAGTATGGGCAGAGATGATTAAGACCACAATGAATCCAATTATCATCACCCCTGCTCCAAAGCAGGGAAGGGGTGCAGGGGAGGGGACAGAGGGGTAGGAGGGGACCAATACCCGCCTCCTCATCCCTGAGAAATACGGCTCCATTTTAGGGGAGACCTTTAAGGACACTCACTTGGTCATGACAAGCAGCCCCATGAGAATACAAACACATGTCATTTATCATAATTTTTCTCTTTTCAAATAGGCTCCAGTCTGGGATGGAAATAGCAGAATCCAAATAATTTCCCCCACTGCGGGGGGTGGGGGGCACTGCGATCATCATCACAGAACCCGGATTCTGGCCCAGAAATTGCCATTTCCTGCCATCATGCCCCGAGCACTTCATCGAAGAGTTCATTTTGCAGAAAGGCTCGGAGTGAAGGCCGCCTGCTTGTTGTGTGCTCGCTTCACGGAGAGAGGTCATCTCTCCCGGTGTCCCCCTGAAAGATCCCCGATCCTGGGCACGACCGGATCACCCCCCAACACCATCACATCGAGGGCCCAGCACCTGTGGATGAGCATCCCCGTTCTGTGAGTTCTGTGGGTCCAGGTTGTGTGGCCCGTGTCCTGAATGCCTCCCCTCCCTGGTACAGGGCCTCACACGGCCTTCCTGGTCATTCCTCCTGGACGTCACCTCCATTACCAGTGCCCAATGGGATCTGACCCTGTTTCCTAGGTCACCAGACCCACAAATGCGGTCATTGAGCACCCACTGCTTATTTCCAGGGTGTTATGAGCTGCAGGCGAGAAAGGGCCGTGCACTGCATTTGTGTCCCCAGCCAGATGCTTGGCTGTCTCCCGTAAGGCCCAGGGGAGAAGGATCCTGGGGATAGGACGGGGCAGGACCTGTGTGAACCGCCAGGCAGGTCTGTGTCTTGGGAAGCTGGCACTCCGGTCTTCAGAGGGCGTGTCCGTGGAGGGGAGGAAACGCACACCACACACACACATCCGCATTGTCCCATCCGCTGCAGGTGACAGCCGCATCATCCGAAGGACACTGACACTTGGTCCAGAGAAGCTCAAGGGCGTAAACTCTGCCGCGGGATAGGACAAGGGGGGAGGCAGCCTGCGTGGGACGTGTCCGCATCACAGCGCCCGGATGAAACCCTAGCATTCCACTTGTCACGTACGGACACTGGGGCTGCAGGGTGTGGTGTGGCTGCCGTGGACGGAGCCCAGCTTCGTCTGGGTCCCAGCCTCAGACCCCCGGCCCCCGGCGGCTGATGCCGTGTGGCTGCACTCAGGGTGTGGCCAGCGCGTTGCAGGGTTTCTGTTACGGAAGTGGTCCCTGCACGGCCCCATGGCGCCGTTCCCCTCTGTCCCTGCCCCACGTGCATGGGATGTGCCCACCCTTGGACGGCTCCTCCACCCAGGACACCTCCCTCGGTGAGGTTGGCTTTGCTGAGATGGATCTCTTCTCATGTAAAATTTAGGAAGTCTTAGCAGGGAGGGAGGGTTGACCTTTCAAACACGCGTGAGCCTGCAGAGCGATGATCAGTCAGGAGGAGGGCTCGTTCCCGTCATCAGACGCCCCGGGGCTGAGCCGGAGTCCACACTCCTGGGGCACTCCCTCCCTCTGCCATCCAACGCGGCTCTGTTTTGGGCTGTTTTCTGTCCCCTGAGTGACATCTGTGGGGGCGGTGGCCCCCAAGTGACTTGCCCCCCGAGAGGAGAACCCTGTCATTCTAAAATAAGTAGCTCTGGGTTTTCCAGACAAAGGAAGAGACACCGAAGGCATTGTTCTGACTTAAAGTCTTCAAAATGGAGCCAAGCGGGAACGTCCACTCTGAGTAACGCGGGGACGTGTGACGGCCTCGGTGTGGGGTCCTCCCTGATCCCCCTACTGCTTCACGGGGAGGAGCGGCTGGGGAGGCCAAGGGTGATGGAGGAGCTCGCCCCTTCCAGGCCCTTCTGTCTCAACCAGCATGTAGGGCTGGGATGGAGGAGGGAAGGACCACGGCATCCTCATCCTCCAGTCCCCGTCTGTGTGTCCAGGGTGCTCACCCCCTGGCCTCGGATGTGCCCTCCGTGTCCCCGGGAGACACAGTGCATGTGCTTGGGGGCTTTGTGCCTCCTCCCACCCCTCAGCATGCATTTTCCCATCCCAGACCCCTGTGCTGGGAGAGGGACAAGTTGGCTGATTTGCCTTCAGTCCATAGGAATAAAGGGTTCCTGCGTTATTCTGGCTATACTGGTCACAGATTTTGCTGAGTTTTGCTAAGAATCTGTCTCCCTGCACCCCACCACCAGCCCCTGCAGCTGTACTCTTTCAGGCACTGCTGCTCGTCCCCTCCTGGGCTGCACAGCCTGCTGGACATCTCCCTCCAGGTGCCCACCATGCAGAATGGGGTCTGGCATCCACAGAGCCTGGAGGACGCCCATATCTCCTCCCACAGCTGAGGTGGGAAATCATGGTTGATCTGGGACTCCTAGGACAGATAAGAGCCCTATGGGAGCACAGATAAGGAAGTGCACAGAGTCTTGGAGAATCAGCAAGGGACCATTTGCACAGTAGGTTAAGGCCAGGTCCTGAGTGGACGTCAGTGTGAAGCTAGGGGTTTGGGCTCGGCTGGGAAAGCAGGAAGGAAGTCTCCGGTGACTTTAGGATGAGAAGGGGCAGTCCCTGGTTCCCTCTGAAAAATTTCTCTCCGGCTACAGGATCACCTTCTCCCCACCCAGGCTCTGTCCTGGAACCTGACCCACTAGGTGGACAGTCCAGAGAAGAAAACTGCCCGTGGAGGGGCAGCAGCCCCACGGCCAGGAGCCTGTCTCCTTCTCACGTGGCTCAGATGAGAGGCCCCTTGGCAGCGGCGCTGAGACCTCCTGGGCCCCGTTCATCCTCCGTCGTGCTGAGGATGCACCTGGCAAAGCCCCGGCCCCATTCCCGGTCTGACGACCAGTTGGCCACCGTGACGGGCTGGGCTTCGGAGGGCCCTTCCCCACTGCCCGGAGAGGGATCAGTGTGCGGCCCACGCCCTGCAGCTCAGCACGAGGCTCCAGAGGGAACCAGGGCATTGCCCCCCACACCCACCAACACGTGTGTGCATGTGCACACAGACTCTCACACATGCATCCGTTCATGCATGCTCACACATAGCCATACGCACCCACTCACACGCATCCATACATACTCACACCTACTCATGCACACACATACCCACACACATTTGTAATGCTCACACCCACCCGTGCACATGCACACTCACACACACACTTACCCATGCGCACACACTCACATCCATACATGCTCACACCCACCCGTGCACATGGACACTCATACATGTACACATTCGCACACCCACTCATGCGCACACACTCACACACTTATACAAGTCACATTCACACCCACCCGTGCACTCACACACTCACATTCGCAACCCACCCACAGTCACTCTCTTGCACATATGCTCATGCACACACTCACACTCATACATACACAACTACTCATTCTCACAACCCAATCACACAATGCAAACTCACACCCAGTCACACACCCACACACTTATACACATGCACACTCATGCAAGTCACATCGACACACATGCACTCACACCCACTCTCTTGCACACGCTCACATGCACACACTCATGTGCACACCCACACAAATTCACACACTCCTATATACTCACACATCCACACACTCGCACACTCCCACACTCCCACATGCACACATTCACACGATACTCACACACCTGTGCACTCACCCTCACATGCTCACTCTTTCACACTCGTGCACACACTCACACACACCCACACTCACTCCACCCCAGAGCCTCTCCTCTCGGTCGCTGCCACATTGGAATGTGTTTCCTGAATCACTCTGGGGAGATGTGACACCCTGACTCTGGCAGGACTGTGGTGACCACATGTGAGGCCAGGTGGCCCCGCCAGCCTCACCCCGCTGCCCATTGACCTTGGACACGTCAGCTGAGCTCTGTGGCTCTGAGGTTCCCCAAGGAGGGTGGTTTGGTGAGTATCTCTTATTCTCTGTCTAGCTGGCATCCCACGACCCTCCACCTGCAACAGAGAGCACAGCTGGATGGGGCACATCTCCTTGAACGCCAGGCTGCCTCTAACCATGTGGCCTGAAGGCGCAGGCTCCAGAAGGCCCCCTCCTCAGTGCCTGGGGCTGCACGTGGAAGGGAAGCCCGCCGACCAGCTCGTCTGGTCGTGCTGCCAAACCCCGCCTCGGGTTCTCCCATCTCCCGCCTCTCGCTTCTCCCCGTTCCATCCACCCTCCAGGCTACTGCTGCCTGGCTGAGTAGTTCACGGCCGCCTTGCCCTGGGAAGTGCCTGGGCTCGGCCCTGTCCTTCCAGACCTCTTTGCTGGGGGCAAGTTCTTACTTCCTTCCCTGACCCACCAAAGGGAAACACCAGCTCGTGCATCACTGGCCAGTCCAGGGCACATCAGTGGATGAGCCCACAGGAGATCCCAGTGTTGGGGCCCAGGACAGGGTGGGCAGCAGGGACAGGGACAGGAGCCCATCAGCCTGCAAGCCCTTGAGGTGGTGCTGAAGGTGGGCGAACTACCGCTCTGTACGGACTCCTCATCACCTTTCAGAGAACAGCTCTACCATTGTCCTGGGCCAAGGGTGTGTATGTGTGTATACACACACACACACACACATATGTTTTTTAATTTAAGCTTGAAGAAGTGAGAGTTTGATATGTATATTTTTTGTGCTTACTTATTATTTCATTTTTTTTTCCCCTTGGGATCATAAAGTGAAAGTATTTAAATTCATCTTTCAGGAGATAAAAGAAGATGAACATCTTTCATCCACTTTATGCATTTTTACTAATTTTTTTTATAACATTTTTTACTGGCATCCTGAAGGGTGCAATTTCATGAGTCAGGAGAATAAATAACAGATAAAAATAAATGTAGTTCTCAGCAAAGGTGTGAGCTATCCTTAGGGGTAAAAAAAAAAAAAAAAAAAAAAAAACGCACAAAAGAGGCAATGCAGCCTCGGGACAGGACCAGCACAGAGCGGGCATGGCCCACGGACAGCGCACGGAGTCTGCCTCCTTCCAGAAGAAAGGCCGCGTCCCGGGAGGAACGGGCTCCCATTCTACCCTCCGACATCATGCTTTGGAATCTCTTCCAGACACTGGGGAGCCGTCAGGCTCTGGCGGATGACGCTGATGACGATGGTGACTTTGCCAAGGGAAGCACGTCTTGTCTTCCCACATGCTAGATAATGTCATGAGCCTCTATGTACGTTGTCCACTTCCATCTTCTTGAGCTTTGGTTCAGTTACGGGCTGAGTGGAAACGAGTCCCTCCCTGAGAGTGACACTGGGGACATTGGAGGAGGACATCACATGCAGACACCTGTGGGTGGTGAACGTTCCACCAACAGCCGCCCCGGTGACCCGGCTCGCTCCTCCCGTGGCCCCTGGGAGGGTCCCGGCCATGTCTTCCCGCCCCCAGGCCCCGAGCTCCCATGGCCCAGAATACCCGGAGGTTCTGGTTTATGAGAAAGAGGCAGATCCCCAGGTGATGCTGTCGCGTGGGCCCTGCTCGGGACGGCCCAGGGAAGAGCAGAAATCCACGTTCCTCTTCCACTTCGCCCGAGTCAGGGCACTCAGAGTCTAAATTAGAACAGCCTCATCCATCCTTCCGGGACCTTCCATAAGGCTGAGCTCCTGTAAATGTAGGTGCCGAGGACTAAGCAGCTGTGGGTTCTGGACTAGGGAGGCGGCACCGCTTGGCCCCAGCCCTCCCCGCCCACCTCCCTGACTCCACCTGCGGGCTGGGGCCTGGGGGTCAGACTCTCTTCACTATTCCCGGGCTTAAGGTCATGGCTCCCGAACTAGATCACGGGGTCCAGTCCCGGCTCTCCCAGAATTGCACGGGAGGTGCCTCCACGCACAGCATCAAAGCCGGGCCTCTGGCCTCAGGACCAGACTCCTGCCCCCGGCCTCCTGGGTGGAATGGCAGAGGCCCAGGCTCTGGCACACCGGCGGGATGCAGGGGCCTGGCCCCGGGCCCAGAACCCGGGGCTGCTGAGAGGACGCAGGAGGGTGGCAGGAGGGGATCGCCAGGCTGATTGGGGGCGATCGCGTGGGCCCAGGTGAGGCCGAGCTCCGTGGAGGTTCACGGTCCCCACGGGCTCCTCGTCAGGGACAGCCCACGCCTGACAGCGCCGTTGTGCCTTTTGAGTGCAGGCTGAAAATAGAAGTAACCGAATAAGGTAAAAGCAGCCTTTGTATTCCTATAACTGCGGAGAGATCGCTTGCGGGAGTAAAGCCCGAGCTGCCTTTCAGGGACACCACGAGGGAAGAACCTGCCCCAGGAGGAGCGCGAGGCCTGGGACCACGGCCCCCCACCTATGTCCACGGCTGACTGACGTCCTGGGGGGCAGTGCCAGTGGGGTCGCAGGTGGAAGACCCATTAGCTGGCACCTACTGTGTGCAGGGCACTTTACGAGGTTATGGGATCCCCGGCATCACAAGGGGCCTGGGGGAAGGGTCAGTAATGCAGACATGGGGCGTGGGCGGGTGGGGGGACAGCAGTCCTGAGGGGTCCCTGCTGGCACGGAGGTTGATCTGAGGACCTCCGAGGTGCGTGGTGCAGCAGAGGTTTGCGACGGCCCCTTGACCCCAGGGCAGCGGGATGAGGACCCAGCTAGCTCGCGTAGCCAATGGACTTACAGGAACTGCGAGCTTGCCCGGCGGGGCTGGCTGTCGGAGATGAGTGTCAGAAGATGAGGGAATTGAGACTCACCATGCAGCTCATCCAGGTTGTGACGGCGAGGGCAGCACAGCGGGTCACTCCCACCCCGTGTGTCTGGCAGGGCGGACGGACACCTCTCAGCATTGCTTAAGGGACACCTCGAAGGTCTGCCGGTCCAGAAAGAGAAACCCCGACAGCAGTGGCCTGTCTTGACACGAGGGAGTGAAGGACAGAGGTGTTAGAAGCATGAGGCCGGGCTGACTCTGCAGAGCCAGGAGAACCAGGGCTGGGGGAGGCTCTCAGCTGTGGTGGGAGAGCTCCCCACGCTCATCCCCCCCGGGGGCATCCAGAGGAGACGGGGGTGCCGCTGGGAGGACATTCCTTCCCTGACCCATCCTGGGCCCATCGTGATGCATCTGTGAGCCTGAGATTGCATGAAGATGCGTGTGCATATCCACCCTTCCAGACCCAGTGTCCACAGTCGGTCAGCTCCTTGTGGCCTGTGGCCCCAGGAAGGGAAGGAACCTGCTGGTTTCCCTCCTCCCTGTACCCAAGCACCTGCGGACGGAGACAGACTGCAACGATGACCAGCGCCTGGAACCAGAAGGCACAGGGCCCTGGGGTCTAACAGAGGGGCCAGGAGGCCCCCCAGGAGCCGGGGGCTGGACTGAGGCCTGAGGGGTGAGAGGCCACAGTCACAGGAGAGAACATACGTCAGACAAAGTCATTCCTCCCCACTCAGCTCCTGATCTGGAGACAGGGGTGGATCTGGAGGCTCTTTCTACCCTGGGAGGGCCTCTGCCGTCTGCTGAATGCCACGGAGCCCCTGCTTCTGGCCTGCAAGAATGGGGGTGCTCCCTGCCAATTGTGCTCGGGGGGCCGTGGGTGGACCTTGCCTGTCCCTGCATGCACATGGCATGCACCTCCCACAGAAGCCCTGATCGCCCCCTGTCCTTATCTTGACTCTCAGGCTACACCGGTTTTGGGGTTAGAAGTGTCCCTGCTGATACCATGCGTTCATCTAGACATTCAGATAAAACAACCTCCCTTGCCAGGATTTTGGCCTATTTGTTTTTGCGTTTGCTCTTTGGTTGAAATGAGGCACCAAACATCAGTTAGCAGGTGCCTGGGCTCTTGACATGCCCTTTCCCCCTCCACCGGGAGCAGGATTTCCAGGTAGTCATGGAAAGGAAGGAGGCTCTCTGAGGCGGAACAAGCTCCCTGTGGACGTGTGCTCCCCCCGTGTCGTATGCAGGTCTGAGAACCAACGGGACACCCATGGGGAGGTGGGTCCCCCTTGGTGGGTGGGAAGTGTGGCTGCCCGGGACCCCTCGCTGGCCGCTGCCTTTGCCAGCAGGTGAGGCCCAGGGCCGGTCTGCGAGGTGCCTGTTTGGAAGGCGCTGTGCGGGTCCTCACCCTGGGTGCCACCAGCAGCTGCTGGGACCCTGTCCTGAGAGGACTTGCGTCCAGCCTGGACACAATCACAAAACAAAGCAGCCTGGACGTGGCCTTTACAGATGGGCGCTGACATCCGGGGAGGACGGCCAGCCCCCAGTCCGACGCTCCCTGCAGGGCAGCCAGGGAGTGGCCGGTGTGCCGACACTGGGACCTGGTTCTTCTCCTGCCCGCTCGCTCTCCCCTGGATGCTAGCTGTGCCGAGCTCCCAGCCCGGGCGAGCCTGCGGAGTCTTCTTGATGAACGCACTGGGCAGGCCACCTGACCTTCCCTTCCCAAGGTCATACAGTGCTGAGCAGCGGGCCTGGGGTGGGGCACACCCCCAGTGCTGCTGTCCCCCTCCCGCGCAGCCTGCCTCTGGCCTCCAAGGAGTGGCCGTCTCCTGGGGCGCGAGGCTGACAAAGCGCGGGATCCCCCAGGGACTCTGTTGGCACGCCTGCTCTCCGGGGACCGACCTCCCCAGCCCAGCATCAGGATGGGTGGATTTATCGGGGGGCTGTGGACCCCCCAAATGAGGCCGAGGTCAGTGCCCTGGTCACTCGGCACCACAGCTTCCCTGGTCTTAACTCACCCTGAAAACTCCCGGAGTGCAAACCTGGTCCCTGGGGGCCTCCCTGGCCAGGACCGCAGCCCACCCACTCCTTTTCCACTCTGCGGCCACTCGGGCCACCGGCAGCTGACCAGTGAGAATAGCACCTACACGCACTCTGCTCTCTCAGCTCCCGGCTCTTTGCTTCCCTGCCAACCCAGACCTCCCAGGATGCCAGCTCTGGCCCAGGTCCCGACGCTCAGCTTTCTCTCACATTTCTGTCCCTGCACCCACCCTCTGGGTGGATGACCGCCCCTGGTCTCCATGGTCTAGCCTTTGCTATTTTCGCAGCAGTCGGCTTTCCCTCATGCCCCAGGGCAATGTTTGCTTTGCTGGCCAGTCCAGGAAGGTCCCCCGCCTGGGGCTTCGTCACTGTGACAGGGGCCTGCGGCTGGTTCTGTAAGGCTAGTCATCCAGAAGCGAGCTCCAGGCCAAGGGCAGAAGCAGGACCATCTCCTGCATCCGCCCCAGGACGATCGGGATGCAGTCCTGCCGCAGGATGTGGGTCAGTCGGTTCCACTCTTTGAGCTAAGTTCACATGACCGTACCAGGGTTTGGGGATCATGTACTAACGGGATCTGGCGAGAACAATAGTGAGCCATCCAGGAGGGCCCCGGTCATGCCGAGAGGGGCACTGAATGTGAGCTGTCCTCACCATCCAGTGAGCCGCAGGGAGCAAGAGGGCAGGAACCACAGCTAGCAGGGAGGGGAGGGGAGCGTGGGTCCCACAGAGGACGCGGGAGAGCAGAGGACAGGTGGCCTTTCTTCTGGGAGGAGGGCAGGACCCATCACTGCAGATGGACACTCACAGGGGAGCTCACCTGGGCAAGCACCATCCCCGGGCCCCCGCCCGGCCTCCACCTCCTCTCCAAGGAGACCGCCGTATTCTCAGCCTCCTTGTACCCTGCCCACTCCATTCCGTGCGTGTGCGCCATCACACGCACCCCCTTAGTTTGAGCAAACGCTGGCTTGCTGTGCCCATCATTCCACGCCTCCCACTGTCAGTCGGGATTTATTGGAGACATTTTCTTTTTCGATAAATATGGCGTTCCTTTTCTTAATTAATGAAACATTTCATCGTGGTGTTGCATTACACTTCATCCCGCCAGCCGCATTCTCTGGGGACATTGACTTCTTCCCTGTTCTTTGCTGCTGTGCCTGAAGCCACGTGAATGTCCCTGATCATATGCTCCCGGCACACGTGTGGGGCGGCTGTAGGATCAGTCCTCATACGCGGGATTGCCGAGGCAGAGGGTAGACGCCTCAGTGATGGGAAGCATGTGGGGAGCCCCCCGGGGGCGTGGACGTCTACCCGCTCCTCCGAGACGCAGAAGCCCACGCAGCTACCTGGCACCATGTGCAGACACACCAGTGGTGCGTTGTTGGTCTTGGTTTTGGTTTATTTTTATTTTTCAATCTGACTAGCTCAAAATGGTATCTTATGACAGTTGTAATTTTTTATGGCCTTTATTAATGGATCGGGAGTCTCTTCGTTTGCTTAATTGACATCTGATATCTGATGATATCTGTATCCATGTCTTTTAATTACCTTTCTATTGAGTTCTTAGTGTTCTTCTTAGTGATTTGATACCCATCATTAAATTTTATGAAAATCATCCCTTTGTAATAAGTGTTTCATCTACACCTGTTATTTATATAGAAACATATCATATGTATCCATATTTTACAGTTTTACTTTTGTCTATTGGCTTTCTTTATATTATGCTTTTTGCCATGTTATTGAAAATATCAAAAAATTTACTAGAATTCATTTTTTTCTTTTATTTTTGGTTTTATTGTTGGTCTATTGGAAAAGACTTCCTTACTCTAAAATTATTTCAAAAAACTTCCCATGCTCTTTAAAATACTTGTATTAGATCAGATTACTTAGAAGCAGGGATGTGGAGGTCCCTGGGCGAGACAGTTCCTGAGGGAATGTGGGGAACTCAGGGTTGGAGCGAGGGAGGCAGGAGGTACACGGGGAGGAACAGGGAGGAGCAGGGAGGAGCTCAGGGAGGAGCAGGGAGGAGCGGGGAGGAGCAAGGGAGGAGTGGGGAGGAGCAGGGAAGAGTGGGGAGGAGTGGGGAGGGGTGATGGAGGAGTGGGGAGGAGCAAGGAGGAGTGAGGAGGAGCAGGGAGGGGCTAGGGAGGAGTGGGGAGGAGCAGGGAGGAGCAGGGAGGAGCAGGGAAGAGTGGGGAGGAGTGTGGAGGGGTGATGGAGGAGTGGGGAGGAGCAGGGAGGAGTGGGGAGGAGCAGGGAGGGGCTAGGGAGGAGCATGGAGGGGTGATGGAGGAGTGGGGAGGAGCAAGGAGGAGTGGGGAGGAGCAGGGAGGGGCTGGGGAGGAGCAGGGAGGGGCTAGGGAGGAGCGTGGAGGGGTGATGGAGGAGTGGGGAGGAGCAGGGAGGAGCAGGGAGGAGCGGGGAGGAACAGAGAGGAGCGGGGAGGGGCGAGGGAGGGGCGAGGGAGGAGCGGGAGGGGAGAGGAGGAGCAGGGAGGGGCGGGGAGGAGCAGGGAGGGGCGGGGAGGAGCAGGGAGGGGTGATGGGGGGCAGGCAGGCAGGAGGAGCAGGGAGACAGGAGGAGCGGGGAGGCCAGCTCCTGGGAGCCCCGAGGAATCCGGAGATCGGCAGCAGCCCTTGTGCCCCTCTCCGTCCCCGGGGCAGAGGATGTGCTGCCCTCCGCCCCAGCCCAGCCCCCACTACGCCACTGGCTATGGGTGGGTGGCAGCCAGGCGCCGCTGGGTCCCCAGAGGAGGGGAGCCCCAGCAGGAGTGCACCAGCGCGCCCACGCTGTCGCCCGCACCTCCAGCTCCTGTCTCCTCCCCTGTGTGTCCCTCACCTTCCCTCAGTCAATCCACTGAGCATTTACGTTGTGCGTCTTAAGGTGCAGACCCCCATTCTCATCATCGTTTAAGCAGATAGCCACCCTGTCGCGTCAGCACTGTTACTGCGTTTTCCCATCTTTTTTCTGCACTGTTTTAAGATGATGCTCTTACTGTGTATTAACTTGCTGTGTGCCCTTGGGGCCATTTTTGTATCGCGCATTTGATTTGACTGACAGGCCCCTTTGTATCAGGTGCCACGCTGTTTTAGTGGGTGTGGCTTTATGTTAAGATATTTGGTGAGTAGTGCAAATTCTGGCTCTGTACTCTCTCTTGCTAGCTTACGAGGATAGTTCCACTTGAGATTACACGTGTGCACAGGCTGGAGGTATAAATATGCAAATTTGACAGAAGCCGTATATACATCAGTAAGGTTGCTTTCAGCTCATACATTACTTCAGGAAGCGTTGGAATCTGGATGTGTCTAGGCTGCCTCTCTAAGGCCATTATATGACTTTCTATTTGTTCCAAGATCTGGGGTGGATTCCTTAGTACTGTTTAATACTCTTTGCACATTTCTATTTTGGTTTATTCTTATACACTTTAATAATTTTATGTTCCTAATATAAATAGAATATTTTCTTAAATTGTATCTGTCTATACTTTTGAAATATGAATTTTTGACATGTCAAAATGATACGTTTTAGCACACCCACATAGACATATGAAAGACTTTGGAAAATCATGAGCAGAATTACAGAAATGAGGGAACAGACATAAAATTATGGAAAGATAAAAATAGAAGGTGGGCTGGTGGAAATTTTAGTGTAAACTTCGACAGGGAAAAAGAGACCAGAATTCCTGGGGGCAAAACTAAATTTAGGAGCAAGGAAGTCACCATGGGAGCCTTGGGAGCAGGGTGGATGTGAGCGGGCAGCTCGGCTGATGTCCCCTCAAGTATCAGCCTCTGTGGCTTTTGTCCCCAGTGTGTGTCGTCCTCCCTGCCAGCTCACTTGACACTGAGCGTGGGACCAGCCCCCGGATACGGGGACGCAGACCGTCAGCGGCAAGCTGCTGACTCCCTTTGGACTTCGTCTTGAAAAGACTGAGCAACTTGAAAGACACGTCCAGACTTGACTTGCTCACACTGGAAGAAGAAGGATGGAAGTGGAAGGTTCAGTAAAGGAAGATTTTGAATTCATAATAGGCAGATCCATGGAAAAGCTGTGGCAGAATACTTCCATGCCCTGGACACGGTTTTGGAGACAATTAGGATTACAGGGAACCCCGAGGTGGAGCCACGGATGGCACTTGCCATTTCAGAAGTTCATGGGGAGAAATAGGAACAAGGGATCATGGTCTTGGAAAGAAAGCTTCTGGAACAGCAATGCTGAGACATAACTGTTCAAGATTCAGGAAAGTTTTCTACAAAAGGGAAGGATGAAACAAACCCAAGGCAAGCAATGCAAACAGTAGAGCCTTGTGTTCCTAGATTCATGTCTCAGTCGGACCTGAGGATGTGACCACTTTGGTGTGGGGAGACATCCAAATATGTGTCATATGAAAACAATTTAAAAAGCAACATCCGAGGACAGAACAGAACAGTGTTGGAAGGTTTTTGTGAACCAGGAAGCCCCACCAACACGGCAGGAAGCCCGTCTGTGATTATGCAGCGGCTTCCCTCCCCCAACCTCGCGGAGGTCTGAACTCTCTTCCGGGACCCACTGCTCCGGAAGCGTGGTGTGGGCAGAAAGGCCATCGCCGATGTTGTCGTGGTTTCAGGAACAGTGGCATATGAGAGGTTGACAGCCGGTTTGCACAAGAAGACTGAGGTTTTCACGGCAATGAAGTACCTTTCTGGATGACGTAATGGGGATCTTTCCTACGCTGATGTTCTGAAAACCCTATTTCTCTCCTTTTGTTTTTGTTTTCTCAAGTAGCAGAACAATTTTTTTATTCTTATGTTAATTCCCATACATTACATCATTAGTTTTAGATGAAGTGTTCCATGATTCATTGTTTGTGCACAACACCCAGTGCTCCATGCAGAATGTGCCCTCCTCAATACCCACCACCAGGCTAACCCATCCTCCCACCCCCCTCCCCTCTAGAACCCTGTTTGTTTTTCAGAGTCCATCGTCTCTCATGGTTCGTCTCCCCCTCCGATTTCCCCCGCTTCATTCTTCCCCTCCTGCTACCTTCTTCTTCTTCTTCTTTTTTTTTTCTTAACATATATTGCATTATTTGTTTCAGAGGTACAGATCTGAGATTCAACAGTCTTGCACAATTCGCAGCGCTTACCAGAGCACATACCCTCCCCAGTGTCTATCACCCAGTCACCCCATCCCTCCCACCCCACCCCCCACTCCAGCAACCCTCAGTTTGTTTCCGTAGCAGAACAATTTTAAACTCAATTTTCCTTTTTATACAGAAGGCATGTCTGTCGTGGTAGCATGGCGCTATGGGGTGTGTGGCCCCGGACACCCGTCTGTCCTGTCCCTCCACCTCCTCTTCCCTCCTGAGGTCTCCCCGGGGCAGCTGGCTTCCCCTCTTAGAGCTCTCGCCTTGTTTATTTGTCCCTGAGTTTCTGAGTTGTATGGTGATGCGGCTCTATCTCGGTTTTGGTCTACGGCAGGCAAAAAGCAGGTGCAGAAAGGGCACGGCTGACGACGGAGCATCTCCTGCGTGCCCTCACCCCACCACATGCAAACCTCCCTCCTCCTCCGCACCAAGATCATGGCCACACAGAGGCACTGGGCCGGTTGGCGTTCGGTATCTACTTCAACAAGATCACGAAGCTACTGCAGGGTACCATACTCGCCTCACCTATTTGTGGTGGCTTCTATTTTCCTTGGAGTCAATCATGTCTCATTTCATTGTTCCACATATGACCACGAACCCCCAGCAGACCCCTCAGACGACGGGAAAGCCAAACGCCATGATGTCACGTCAGACGCACCGACGCATCAATAGGGCTCATTTTGGGCCCCTCCATCTGCGCCCCCTTCCCCTGCGGCTGTCACCTGAGACTTCTCTGCCCTGCCCATGCGCTGGTTCCCTACTTCTCCTGTGGATTACTCCCTTTTTCTTGGAGCTCATCCTGGGAAAATAAGGAGTTGCTTATTCATCCAACAAATATTGATTGAACACATAGTAGGAACGAGCAGTGTTCCGGGGGCCAAGCATGTATATTTGACAATGATATGTTACAAAAGTTTATAATGAAGTCAGCACCTGGCACTCACCTCCCTTCTCAGGACACAGAGCAGGAGAGAGTGTTTCCCGTGTGCTTCTTCCTGATCCCAGCTCCACCCCCCGCAAGGTGCCAACTAATCTGATGTTGTTTCTACCACCCTCTTGATCACCTTCATCACTTCACCAAATCAGTACATGTCTCCAAGTAATGGATTGTGTAGTTTTTCTTGCCTGTGCACATCACATAAATAGCACTGTCCTTCTGCAATCTTCAGTGATTTGCTTCTGTCACCTGACTGAAGGTCCAAAATCCGTCCCCAGAAAAGGACATGACAGCACGTTGTCCAGGGTCCCCATTCCCTGGCCCAGAATCTTCCAACTATGATGGATTCCTTCATCCTCCTGTTGACACTTGGGTGGCTCCTGAGTTTAACATGATTACAATTAATGCTGCTGTGAACATTTTGTTTCCTGCTGCGTTCCTATAAATTTGTGTTCTCTGATTATTCACTTTTTTGTTCAGGGATATATAATTAGAGTGTTTTCACAGGGTCATTAGGGTCATTGGTTATAAATATGTTTGATTGTTTGTTTTAAAAAATAAAGCCTAATTATTTTTCACTACTGACGTGTTTGAAACAAGCAGAATTTAAGCGAGCCTATTATTTCATATGTTTGTCTACAAATGTCAAATCTTTAAAAAATGCTGTCATTTTCTTAGCTTGAAATGTCTATTTAATTTAATTCTCATTCCCCTGGTTACTAATCAGGTGTAACATCGACTCACATAGTACCGCTCTTCTACAAAATGCGTCGTCGTATGTTCTGCCTATTGGCGTTGTTTTCAAACTCTTGAGTGTCGAAAAGACTTTTTTGGTTTCACATTTTGAATTTCATCAGTCACAGGAATTGCAACTGCATGTGTCTTGTGGGTTGAATTTGCCCTTCCTCTGTGGACTTCGATGAAAAGTTATTTTCTTTTATGGTTTGTACTGTCATTGTTTTTAGTTTCTGGTTGAGGCGTTGCTGACATATGATACCGTGTTGGTCCCAGGTGCCTGTTCTCAGCTGCTCACTTGAGAACATTCTTCCAGGCATTATTCTCTGATAGCTTTTCCTAAGTGCTTGAAGTGTGTCCTCTACATCTGAATGTCTGAAGTGCCTGTGCACGCGGATCAAAGCAGAGACCTGGTTATTTTGTGGTCTCCTGTGGTCCCTGGTTGGCCTGGTGTGGCGCACTAAGCAGAGATTCCCTATGCTCATCTGCAAAGTCTGCTCTTGTATGTCAGGTGGCCGCAGGCCCGGTGTGCTGACAACGGGCATCTGTATCTTGTGGGTGTGTAGATCGCTGGACATTAAGTTCTAGTCCCTCACTCTTTCTTCCAGGAATTTGCTTTCATTGTGGTGCATGCTACTGTTGAACGATCTTATGCAATGAGATCTCTTTCCCCTTTCAGAAGACTTACTCTTTCAGCATGCATTTTCGGAAATCGTTTATTTTAAAACCCAGTGATTACAGTACGTTGGGGAGCTAACTCTTCATCAGTTTTTCCAATTTTCTTTGCTGAAATATGAGGTGCCCTTTTAAAAATGTAGATTAAAGCCTCCTTTAATGTCTAAAACAATATTTTGAATCATTTCCCTAAATGTTTTTGAAGACATTGTTTCAGTTCTCTTTTTGGAGACACCACTTGTCTGTATGTTGGGATGAGTTTTCTGCCTCCCACATCTATGAGTTTTCTCTCTGTTTCTGAACTCTTTGGTTTTCATTCTTTGTCCTCCTCTTGCTCCAAACTATTTTTAGCAATCCTCATTTATTTATTTAATGAATGCTTATTGAATTTTACTCTGTGTCAGGGGGGTGTTCTATCATCAGCGAAGGTAGGGCAGCACACGGCCCTGCCAATGCACCTGCTTTTATGGTGATTAATCTTAACAAGGGAGGCAGACAATGAGCAACAAATGCGTTATGCAAATTCAGGTCGATTAATTCCATTCAGACAAATGGAAGAGGTTGGATATGGAGGACGATGGGGAATCTCTAGAAGAATGGTGGGGGGGCAAAGCTTCTCTGAGATGCTAATTGGTAACAAAACCCCAGAAACTGAGAGGACCCTGGGTATCTGGAAGAACGTGCCCCAGGGGCCCAAGCGAGAACTGGCTGCACGCGGAGTCGGGCCAGGCAGCCTGTGTGGCCGGGGGTCCTGATGCGTGGGTGCCAAGGCCGCAGTGAGGACACAATACCAGCACCGAATACTTACTTTACGCAAGACCAAAATGCGGATATCCTATTTGAAGTGTTCAAAAATCATTAAAAAATGGAAACTAAATAGTATATTTAACTATCAAAAACGATAAAACATATTTAAAAAATCAACTGAATATAAAATTTAAAAATATAGAAGTGAAGGAGCGCCTGGGTGGCTCAGTCAGTTAAGCGCCTGACTTTTGACTTCAGCTCAGGTTGTGCTCCCAGGGTCGTGAGATCGAGCCCTATGTTGGGCTCTGCATTGGGTGTGCAGCCTGCTTGTCCCTGTTCTTCTCCCTCTGCCCTTCTTCTACAAATTATTAGGAGAAAAATGAACAAGATTAAAGTATTTGAGAGGAACACTAAACGTGATAAAATTAATCATAAAAATGAAAATGTATCTAGTTCTTTAAAATGCAATCACAGAAAACAGTATTTGTCATTGATTTCATGGTGAAGTCTTGAGTTCAACGTATACATATTTTTTGGTGCAAATATTTCTGTCTGTTGAAAACCTCTCTCTGACTCAGGATAATAGCAAAGAGAATCTTTACCTTCAAATACCCTATTCTTCATTTGATAATTCTGAGATTATTTTGACAAATTATTTTTTTTTCAAGGGCTGGTTTCTTTTTATTGATGGCATGGTATTTCTAGTCTGTGTCTATCTTGGTTTCTGTCACGTGCAGATGAAGATTCTCCTCCACCACCATGTCGATTCCAATTCTGTCATGTCTATATGCCATTTCTCTGAGAAGCCTTTGAACGTCTGTAGGAGGCTTTGTGCAAACAGAAGCGTTGAGGCGCCATTTGCGACATAGAGAGCCTCACCCCGCCTAGACCTGGGGGCCGTGTATTTGTTTTCCCTTGATGCCTATGTTGGATGATTAAATCATTGATCTTGATCTCAAGATATAAATTATTCAACTGAAATGATACCTTTGTCATTGTTAAGATGGGAGCATTGGTACCCAGCACCTCCAAAATAAACTGCTGTGTTTTGATAATGAAAGTGGAGCTCTGGTCCCCCTGAGAGATTGGCGAGGAAGGGATTGCGTGGGGCCCAAGGCCCGGGGAGGGTGTAGGACTTTGCTAGGGCTTATTGGGTTTCAAGTGGGAAGAAATATATATATGTACACCACGCAGGGAACAGGCTGCAGGTGGGATGCAGGAAGGGAGGCAGACCGTGAATGCAGCAAAAGACAATGAGATGTGCTCAGAGTCAAGATGCCTGTGGGTGGCCCTCTGGGTGGAGGCCGAATGTCAACTAGATATGCAGGTAAATGGGGAGGAGAGGAATGGGTGTTTCTGAGGGTTTGCCTCAGCAGTTGGGTAAATCTTGGAGTGAGGACGGATGGAGAGGGGAGGATTCGAAGAGGTACCTGCATACGCAGAGTTTGGATTTGAGGGTGTGGAATTTATATTTACTTATTTATTTATTAGGGGGTGGTGGAGGGACAGAAGAAGAAGAAAGAGAGAATCTCAAGCAGACTCCAGGCTCAGTGCAGAGCCCAATGCGGCACTCAGTCTCAGGACCATGAGACCACGACCTGAGCCGAAATTGAGAGCCAGAGCCTTGACCGACTAAGCCACCCAGGCGTCCCGAGGGTGTGGAATTTATAAGATCTGTTAGACCAACAGAGCAGATGGGGTGTGAGCTGCTGGAAGAGTAGGGACGCACCCCATAAACTCGGGCCCCTTCGCAGGACCGGATGAGAGGTCCCAGAGACAGGAAACAGAGACAGGCCGAGGTGGGACCTGGAGAAGGCAGCGTCGAAGACAGGGACCAGGACCAGGGATGGTGCACGGAAGGAGAACCAGTGGCCGCTGTGCCCACAGGGGACAGGCCGGGTCTGCTGCCCTGCAGGCAGGAGCAGGGACATGTCAGGGAAGGCTGGATGAATTCAGCATTCAGATTCTGGGGCGTCGAGGGGAGCCAAGCCCCACACTGACCGTGGGATATGGTAACACAGATGCGGCTGTGGGGTCGAGACATGCGACAAGGGTCGAGAAGACACTCGGGAGAGAAAGCAGAGAGACATGCGTCTGTAGCTGGGGGCCGCGGCACATTCCCGCGGACCTGGGGACGAGCCAGAAGGGACCGAGGGCCCCATGGGACGGCAATGCCATGGAAGACCACGTCGGCCACACCTCCAGTCCTATACTCCACGTGAACTTTCTCTTCTCACTCCATCTTGCTTCTTCCCCCGAGTTTTAAGAACACTCCAGTTTCCTAGGATATCTGGTATTTGGTTATCATAATCTCTGCTATCTCTTTCAATGTCTCCTTTCCTTTCCTTTCTTTCTTCCTTCCTTCCTCCGTTCCTCCTTTTCTTCCTTCCTCCCTTCCTTCCTTCTCTTTCTTTCTTTCTTTCTTTCTTTCTTTCTTTCTTTCTTTCTTTCTTTTTCTTTCTTCTTTCTCAAACATGTTGTCCCAAACTGTTTTTATTGGGTTCTTTGTGTGACCAAGCTTCCCAGTTCTTGCATTCCCAGGGATACTCACCACACCCTCCCGGATGAATGACGACAGTCCGTGGATAAATGTTCTATTTTCCAAATCTGAAGTGCTTCCCTTTGATGCTTTGAATAGGCTGCCCCATCACTGTCTTACATGTTCACATATTGTAGTAAAATCAACGTATAAAAGAGCAAAGGAAATTTCAAAGCTTGCGAAGACAAAGAACAGATCACCTACAAAGAACCAAGAATAAAACTGATAGATTTTTCAGTATTAACACTAATGCAGGAAATACATTTAGGAGATGAATTTTTAACCTTTTTGATCCATCCCCATATTTTTATTTCGGCATCACCTGTAAGCCCTGTTGTCGCTCCTCCTCTGACCTAGCTGGGCTCCTCGATGCTCTGGCTTCAGCTCACTTGTTCTGGGGAGGGCCAGGCCCTGCCTGCGTTAGCTCAGGAGGCTCAGAGGACAGGGTGGTGAGTGAGTGAGCCCCAGGAAAGGGCGCCCCCCGACACGTGGCCTGTGGGTCAAGAGAGCCCAGTCGGGTGTCCCAGGGAGTAGCTTCCGCGCCTCCATGGCCCCCTCCCGGGCCCCTGGGCATGAGCTTCCAGGTGCAGCAGGAGACTGGGAGTCATCATTGTCTGCCCCAAGCCTGTGTTCTAAGAGCAGGCGTAGATGCTGCCAGCTCGTTTCCAGGCCAACGGACCCCCAGCCAGGCCTGGCCACCCACTGGCCACCGCACAATGTTCTCCATCCCCGGTGTTCCCCGCTGTGGCTGCAGGGAAACCCGCAGAGAGGCTAGCGGGACTCCTGCTGGCTGATGTTGCATCCTGCGGCAGGGGGGCTGACTCAGACCTGGTCCCTCTCTCCACCTGCCACTTTGGAGCTGGGAAGAAGCCTTTGGTTTCTAGAACGCATGTGTCCAGGATATACGTAGACCCAGTAAGCACAATCGAAGCAAGTCGGGCAGAAGGTGCTGGAATGTGTGGAGCCCGAGAGCTCAGGCCCAGGGGCTCGGGCCTCCTCTGCTTCTGCTCCAGCAAAGGATCCGGGGGCAAGTCTCAAAGCCCAGCCTCACTCTCCTCCTCCGTGAAGCAGGTGGTGGCTGCGCGGGGTGGCTGGGATGACGGTGTCACGCCGTGCGTGTCCTAAGCACTCGACAATTGTGACTATTGCCTTGAATCATCACGTAACTTTTGCTGTTGTGTTTTATGTCCCTTTGGAGACCAGTTAGGAAAATGTGTCACTTCTCAACTGTAAAATTTTACAATGTACCAACTGTACAAATATTGATTCTCTGTAATAAAGGGCCTTCACTCCCATGTAAACGAGGGAGCCGGTTAATCTCCCCCACCCCAGTGAGGCTCCCCAGAGGGGGCTGCTCCCTGCCATGCACAGACTGACGGTTCCCACAGGCGCCCCGCCCAGGGAGTGGGGGAGAACCATGTGTGCAGATCTGGTAAATCACAGAACAACCAGGTGAGGGCACCAAGGCCAAGATACTTGGAACCGAGCAACGCCCAGAAGTATCTAGAAATTACGGCGGTTAAAGAAACGTCCCCTGAGAGATAGGATTCATTCATTCCTTCACTGCTTTGTTCAACAAAACTGGGTGTCTTCTGTGTCCCAGGCTCTGTGCTAGACCGCGGGAATAAACTGGGGAACAGTTGATGTAGCCCCTGCCTCAGAGGTCTGAGTTTGGCATTCTCATCTTTTATTCATGCACATACTGGCTTCTCAAATATCTGTTGTGCTCCTACTATGTGGTAGGCGGTGTTAGGAGCACGGTAGTAAATAGAAGAAGTTCCAGTTGTCACAAAATGCACATGTTATTTGGGGATCCAATACACAATG
Source organism: Mirounga leonina (assembly GCF_011800145.1). Classification (NCBI taxonomy): domain Eukaryota; kingdom Metazoa; phylum Chordata; class Mammalia; order Carnivora; family Phocidae; genus Mirounga; species Mirounga leonina. The sequence goes on from NW_023270717.1 coordinate 2,186,462, forward strand.
AAAAAATAAAGCGAGCCACAGTCTGGCAAGGACCTGCACGTCTGGGGTGCGGATTCAGTCAACCAGCTTGGCTGTGTGTTTGTGGGCCCTTCTCTGCAGATGGAGCCAAGGTTCAGGCATGAAGGGCCTGCGCATTCCCGGGCGGCCCGGGGGACATGCAGCACGCACCTGCAGACTTGATGCCAAGAACCAGAACTTCCCAAGCTGTCCTGAGATCCAGGTGTTGATGAAATGCACCCAAAGTTGCTCTGGGGTTCAGGAGAGGGCTCCGTGCTCCGAATGATGTCTGAAGGCAAACACTGGGCTCATTTCCACTTGTCTCAGTCAAAATAGCACAGATTTCTCATGATGCTTCCATCATGAAGTGAGGGAGTTAGTTTTTAAAGACTCTGCTGTGATTAGAGAGAAATGACATGTAGGTGCACCTGTAAGTAAAGCATTTTCGTCATGCTAGCGTGTGCCCAAAGTGCCTACGTGTGTGTGCATGTTTGTCTGCACATGCATGCGCCCGTATGTGAGTGCATATATAACTGGTATATATATTATTAAAAATATGTACTTATTTTCAATTATTTTTACACAAGTGAACCTGCATGACTCTCATTAATCCCTGTACGTTTCAGGAAGCCAAGGTCCGGGTCTCTTCTCGGCAGCGTGAAGCATCATCCAGTTTCCAGTTATAGGAAGAGACACCTAAGAAAGCCCCTCCTTCCTCCCCCCTTCTCCTATTTCCCACCCTCCCTTCCTCACCTCTGCCTCCCTTCCTCCCTTCCCCTTCTCTCCTTCCTTCGCTTCCTCCTTCTGTAAGCAAATTTCGCCAAGTGATGGAGCAAGCCAGGCACCGCACAAGGCGCTCGGGACGCTGACATGGACCCGGGAGGCCCTGCTCCACATCTGCAGGGGGCGCGATGGACTCCCCATCCACTGGTGTGGCTTCACGAGCTCATGAGTTTATTGGCACACTTGTGCATGTCGCCAAGCTGTCAGATAGAGCCCAGAGTGTGTGGGGAGTGAGTCCCAGGCAGTGGCCTCTAAGCCTGGCTGGCAGCTTTGAGGAGCACAGAAAGCGGGGGGCCATCCCCGGAAGGGATCCTGAGCAGGTGCTTGGATCACAGGAACTTCATGTCAATGAGAACAGAGACATGGTCCACCTACTCCCCTCCTCTGCCTTTCCTCCATCGTATGTTTAGACACAGACCTGAATCAGATGCTCCAGCCCACCTAGAGAAGCTTCCAGACAACATCAGAGTGGTGGAGCCGGCATTCCCTCGCTGTGAAGGACAGGACACCAGCCGTCAGGCAGCTTCCCCGGAGGGTCCAGGGCCCACCAGTGAACAGGAAGCTCTGGCTTCTGCACCCGAAGAGGGAAGAGCTCACGTCCTAGTACTGAAACCGAACTCACGGGAAGACGGCGGAAGACTCCAGCCAAGCTGCGGGAGCGTAGGGACACCTGGGAGACCCTGGAGGAAAGACGTGAATAACAAAGGACTCATAGGCTCCGTTTCCTACTTTCTCAAACGGCTGATGAAAGAGCCCTCTGGAAATGCATTTCTAATCCATATAATCAGCCTTCCCCAGCTGCCAATGAAGTTTCACACCTCACTGCCATCTCGCTAACTAGGCCGACCTTTAATTTTATGTCCCCTTTGCTGAGAATCAGGTCAAGGGGGAAACTTCCAGATGAACTCAGAGCTATTTGTGTTATTAGTATGTAATTCTCATTGGCAATTATTCTCTATCTTTGGTCATAAATTATGGACTCCTTCTTCTCTGGTAGCATTTACGAAGCCCCTATGCAGTTCCCAGCGGCCTGCTAGAGCCAGAGATGAGGGACAGTTAGGGTGGGGATCCCCGGTGAAGTTACAGACAGGGACGTGCCAGAGCAGGAGGCAGGCTGAGGAGATCCAGAGGGAGGCCCCATCCAGAGGCTGCCGGTTGCGTCCACTGAAGCCATGGCACCTTGTCCTGCCCTTCGGTCCCAGGGCGGCAGGGAAGGAGGAAATGCCCGGCAGCTCAGCCGGAATGCCTGTGAACCTGTCCAACGGTCAGCCGCGACCACCGGAGCTGCCTGAGCCGGTGAGTGTGCCAGGCCCTGGACCGGGCCAGGGGGAGGGGACGGCCCGCTCAGCATGGCCAGCACGACAGGCCCGAGAACAGCTGCTCCAGGGCCAAAGGAGGCCCACGAGGCCAGACATGAATCACAGTGGCTGAGTGAATGCTTTCTGGCGTGAGGGCTCAACAGCATTCGTGGAAGACTGGATGTCCGCCTGGTCTGAAAAGCGTTTTATGTTTTCGAAGGAGGAAAAATATGATAGGAGCACTCCAGGTGGAGAGACCACCACTGGGGGGGGCTTCTGGGCACGAGAGCACACCAGACGTTGAAGGACAGTCTGTGGATTTGGGTCAAAGCGTCCCGGAGAGATGATGGGCAGCACTACCAAATCTCAAGGCGTTAGGGCTGTGTGGGGCCGTGGGGGTCATCTCGTGGCTAAAAGGACCAGGCCCAGGCTTTGGAGGAAGGCAGGGCTCTGCAACAACAGGCAGGGTCGACAGAGGAAGAAAGCTCCAGGCCAAGATGTGTCAGCTGGAGTAAGTGACAGCGCTGGGACAGAGCCTCAGGTGACAGTGGTGGCGGATGCCATGGCGGGGGTTACCGGGAGGAGCCAAGTGCTTTATGTACCAGAACCGCAGAGCCGGGCTGGCTGGGCTGGCGGGGACGCCGTGAAGGAGCCAGGGGCCACGTGGGAAAGGTCAGGCGGGAGAGGCGGTCAGCACTGTCGGGGCCAAGGCCACGGGCTGCGGAGCCAGCCTCCTGCTCTGCATTTTTCTCCACCACTTGACACAATTGGGCAAATTACTTGTGCAGCCTTTCCTGGACTTTGAAAATAGCACTTACTGTTTCTTAAATACCAAATCATGTGCATCCATTGTGAATATATTAGGAAATATGGAAATGGACCAAAAGCACCATGACAGGAAAAATACTAATCATAACTAGATATCTCCCCCCAAAAGGTGCATCGTGTTACATAAAGGGGTCTCTCTCTGCTGAGACCAGGCCAGGTTGGGGTGGGGATGGCTGGGGGCAGGGCTGTGCGGTGCTGGGCTCAGCAGGAGGAGGAAAAGAATGTTTGAGGGGGTTCACGTAGGAAGGAGGAGGTGAAGAGCTGAACGGGGACAAGAGAGTATGAACCAGCGGGAAGAGTAGTGCTGTGTGCCCTGTTCTGAGCCCTCTGTAGCCCCCAGTTTCCCTCCATGGCTAGCAGGTTCTTGACGCACTGGGTGATTGTGGGCTTATAGAAGCACTGTTAGAAGGGCCCATGCACGTCACACTCTGGGATTCACGAGGGAATGAGCCCCGCGGTGGCCGGACGATATGGGAAGCCTTGAGTTTCTCAGTGCTCATGGACTCAGGCTTTGATGGGTCGTAGCTGGGAGGATATAGCTAATACACGGATTACAACAGAAAGCAAAAATTCAACCATAACTAACTGGTTTATTTATAGTTAAATTATCCATATATAATTTGGTGTATTATATTTACTCAAAATGTTATTAAACACAACTTATACCATGCACTACTCCGGACAGAGAAAACGCAACAGCGAAAAGTGAAAAGCATGTCACCACGCACCCATAGAACTTAGATGCCGGAAGAAATGTGAACAAATGTGCAATAAATATGTAAAACCCTGCAACAGCAAAGCCGATAATAACACAAGACACATGTAATGGGCTTGGGATGACTCTCCTGTCCTACCCAGCTTCCTTCTCAGGTGGAAACATACTGAATTTCTCAGCTTCCACAAACAGGGAGAAATGGACAAGCCAGGTGGGAAATTGTGCCATAACCCCATCCAGGAGTGGGGCGGAGGGAGGATCCTCTGGGTCTGATTTCCCTGGTTTGAGCAGCTGGAACATACGCCCACTAACCAGCATATCCCCAGAACTGTGGCTATTGTCAGAAGACCGAGGGACCTGTATGATGATGATGGTTGACTTTATGTGTCAACTTGACTGAAGAAGCATGGAGTGCCCAGATATTTGTTCAAACATCATCCTGGATGTTTCCGTGAGGTGTTTTGGATGAGATTAGCATTGCAATCATGGTGGGTGGGCCTCATACAATCAGTTGAAGATCTGAATAGAAGGAAAAGACTGACCCTCTCCCAAGGAAGACGGAATTCTTCCTGCCTGCCTGCCTTTGAACTTGGACATTGACTTTTTTTCCTAACTTAAGATGGAGACTACACCATCAGCTCTCCTGGTTCTCAGGAATTTGGACTCAGAGTGGAAACACACCATCAGCTGTCCTGGTTCTTCACCTTACCAATGGACTCTGTAGGTCTTGGGGCTCTCCCACCTTCAAAATCATGTGATCCAATTCCTTAATAAATTTCTTCATAATATACACATCCTCCTAATGGTTCTGTTTCCCTGGAGAACCCTGATTAACACGTCACAGGATACAGATTATATGGTCAGACTCCCAAACATCATGATGGTGACCCGTATAGATGCACCAGCAATCGATCAACTTCACAGGACTGTGATCCTGCAATTCACACAACTGGAGTTTCTGGATTTCACACCTATTTCATTTGTACTGTACATGGTATGTCAAGAGGGTAGGCACTACAATGACGAACAAAGTGAGATGATCTTGGACCGCCTCAATGATAAAGTGACATTTCCTTTCAAGTTTCCCATCATCCATACATGTAAACTTTATTTGCATAGTTTATAGCATGCTAAAGATCTAATTTCATTTTTATAATGTAATTTAGTTATAATTCTCATATCATAAAACTCACTCTTCTTTTTTCCTATTTTTTTAATTTTTTATTGTTATGTTAATCACCACACATTACATCATTAGTTTTTGATGTAGTGTTCCATGATTCATTGTTTCTGCATAACACTCAGTGCTCCATGCGGAATGTGCCCGCTTTAATACCCATCACCAGGCTAACCCATCCTCCCACCCCCCTCCCCTCTAAAACCCTCAGTTTGTTTTCAGAGTCCATAGTCTCTCATGGTTCATCTCCCCCTCTGATTTCCCCCCCTTCATTCTTTCCCTCCTGCTATCTTCTTCTTTTTTTTTTTTCTTAACATATATTGCATTATTTGTTTCAGCGGTACAGATCTGTGATTCAACAGTCTTGCACAATTCACAGCACTCACCATAGCACATACCCTCCCCAATGTCTATCACCCAGCCACCCCATCCCTCCCACCCCCCCACTCCAGCAACCCTCAGTTTGTTTCCTGAGATTAAGAATTCCTCATATCGGGGCGCCTGGGCGGCTCAGTTGGTTAAGCGACTGCCTTCGGCTCAGGTCATGATCCTGGAGTCCCAGGATCGAGTCCTGCATTGGGCTCCCTTCTTGGCAGGGAGTCTGCTTCTCCCTCTGACCCTCCTCCCTCTCATTCTCTCTGTCTCTCATTCTCTCTGTCTCAAATAAATAAATAAAATATTTAAAAAAAAGAATTCCTCATATCAATGAGGTCATATGATACATGTCTTTCTCTGATTGACTTATTTTGCTCAGCATAACACCCTCCAGTTCCATCCATGTCGTTGCAAATGGCAAGATTTCATTCCTTTTGATGGCTGCATAATATTCCATTGTGTGTGTGTGTGTGTGTGTGTGTCACATCTTCTTTATCCATTCATCTGTCGATTGACATCTTGGCTCTTTCCACAGATTGGCTATTGTGGACATTGCTGCTATAAACATCGGGGTGCACATACCCCTTCAGATCTCTACATTTGTATCTTTGGGGTAAATACCCAGTAGTGCAATTGCTGGGTTGTAGGATAGCTCTATTTTCAACTTTTTGAGGAATCTCCATACTATTTTCCAGAGTGGGTGCACCAGCTTGCATTCCCACCAACAGTGTAGGAGGGTTCCCCTTTCTCTGCATCCCCGCCAACATCTGTCATTTCCTGACTTGTTAATTTTAGCCATTCTGACTGGTGTGAGGTGGTATCTCATTGAGGTTTTGATTTGGATTTCCCTGATGCCAAGTGATGTTGAGCACTTTTTCATGTGTCTGTTGGCCATTTGGATGTCTTCTTTGGAAAAATATCTGCTCATAAAAATCACTCTTCTGATGTGTACAGTTCAGTGGGTTTTAGTAGATTCACAGGGCTGTGTATGATCACCATCATGCAATTAGAGAACATTCTCATCACCCTGAAAAGAAATGCTAGACCCTTTGGTAGTTGTCCGCCTCCTCTCAGCTCCTGGAAACCACTAATCCATTTTCTGTCCCTATGGATTTGCCATATTCTGGTCTTCTCATGTGGTTAGTCATACAACATGATCTTTGGTTATTGGTTTCCTTCAGTTAGTGTAGCGTGTTCAAGGTTCGCCAATGTGGAAGTATGTCAGTACTCTGTTCCTTTCTTAAGGCTGAAAAATAGGGCATTAGCTATATATTCCTCATCGTATTTATCCAGAATCCAGTTGATGGACATTTGGTTGTTTCCACTCTCCAGCTGTTAGGAATCATGCGGCTGTGAACATTCATACACACGTTTTGTGTGGACATGTTTTCATTTCGGGGGGTTATTTACCAAGGAGTAGAATTGCCGAGTTGTATGATAACTGTATGCTTAATATTTTGGACACTAGCCAAACTCTTTTCCTGAGGTGACGTTACCATTTTGAAATCCCACCAGCAATGTACAAGGATTCTGATTTCTCCACATGCTCACCAGAACTTGCTGTTGTTCACCTGTTTGCATTTCGACCAACCTAGCGGATGTGAAGTAGCTTAGATTTGCATTTCTCTCACGACTAATAATGTGGAGCATCTTTTCCTGTGCTTATCCACCGTTTGTGTATCTTCTGGGCAGAAGTATCTATTCAAATCCCTTGCCCACTTTTAAGTTGATCTATTTGTTTTTTTATTGTTCAGTTGTAAGAACTGTTTGCATGTTCTGAATGCAAGTATCTTATCAGATATATGATTTGCAAACATTTCCCCCCATTCCTTAGGTTGATGGTGTTCTTTTGAACCACAAGTTTTGGGTTTTGATGAAGCCCCATCTGGTACGATACCTAAGACACAATTTCTTACACCAGGATCACAAAGGTTTACCCTTGTTTTCTTCTAAGTGTTATAGTTCTAGCTCAGTAAGAGCTTACCATCTTGTCATAACCCAGGGTCTGTACAGAGTTAATTTCGGTACACCATGTGAAGTGAGGACCCCAATGTCATTCTTTTGCATGTGGATGCTACTTACTATTACACTATTTATCGAAAGGATCATTCTCTCTCTAGTGAATGGTCTTGACATCTTTGTCAAAATCAGTTGACCATAATTGCAAAAGTTTGTGTCTGGATTCTTGAGCCTGTTGCATCGACCTATATTTCTATCTTCACGCTAATACCACACTACATTGATTACTATGGCTTTGTGGTAAATTTTGAATTTGAGAAATGTGTGCACCAATTTTGCTCTTCTTTTTCAAGATTGTTTTGGGTATTCCAGCTTCCTTGCATATCCATATGAATTTTAGGATCGGCTTGTAAGTTTCTGCAAAAACAAACAAAAAAAAAGACATTTGGGATTTTGATAGAGTATATGTTAAATATCTAGATCAGTTTGGCAAATGTTTCCATCTTAACTGTGATCCTTCTGATCCATGAATATGGACCATTTTTCCCACTTATTTGGGGCTTTCTTAATTTCTTCTAACAATGTTTTGTGACTTTCTGTGCACGAAATTTGAACTTTCTTTGTTAAATACATTATAAGTATTTTATTCTTTCTTATGCTACTGCAATTGGATGTGCTTTTTTTAAAATTTGGTTTTGGAGTATTTGTTACAAGTGTATAGAAACACTATTTATTTTTATATATTGATCAGGTACCCTGCAATTTTGTTGAACTTGTTCATTTGTTTTTGTTTGTCTGTTTATTATTTTTTTAGTGATCTCTATACCCAACATGGGCCTCAAACTCAACACCCCAAGATCAAGAGTCACATGCTCTAGCGACTGAGCCAGCCAGGTGCCTCTGTTCATTGGTTTTAATAGTTGTGTGTGTGTTTGTGTATATGAGTTTCTTAGGATTTTCTATAGCCATAATCATGTTACCCGCGAATAGAGATAATTTTACTTCTTCCATTCCAATTTGTGTGCTTTTTGTTGTTTTTTTTTCCTGTCTAACTGACCTGACCAGGCCCTCTAGTAAAATGTTGAAGAGAAGTGGTAAGAGCAGACATCCGCATCTTGCTCCTGATCTTAAGGGGAAAGCAGCATTCTGCTCTTAAAATAGGATGTTAGCTGTGAGATTTTTGTATATGTCTTTTATCAAGATGAGGAACTTTCTTTTTATTCCTAGTTTCTCAAGTGTATTTTATCATGGAAGTGTGTTGGAATTTGTCAAATGCTGTTTCTTCATGTACTGAAATGTCATGTTGCTTTGTCCTTTATTCTATTGGTATGATGTATTACATTGATTGATTTGGCAATGTTCAACTAACATCGAAATCCCAAATGGTCATGTCATGTAATCCTCTTTATATGTCATTGGATTAGGTTTGTGAGGATTTTATGGAGGGTGTTTGCTCCTATATTCAGAAGGAATATTGATCTGTAGCTTTCTTTTCTTACAGTATCTGCATCTGTTTTATTTATGATAGCTGGTTTAAAGTCTCTGCCTATGAAACCCAATGTCTGGGCTCCCTAGGGAGAGTTTCTGTCAACTGCTACATGCCTCCTACCCGCCCTGCCCCATGGATCGGCCATATGTTTCTGTTTCTTTATATGTCTCTTTTTTTTTTTTTTGGTGAAACTGTACATTTTAAATAATATAATGTAACAACTCTGGAAATCAGATTGCTCCTCACCTGCCATGCTTGTCATTGTTTCTGCTGCTTGTTTAGTGGTTTTCCTGAACTCTTTCTGTAGAGTTTGTGTTCCTTGTTGTGTGGGGTCACTGATTCGTTTAGTTTTCGCCTAATAACTGCAGACAACTGACAGTCCTGCCTCAGCCTTTGCCTTCTGCTTGCACAGAGCCTCAAGGTCAGTCAAGGTGTGAAATGGGCCCTCCTCGGGTCTTTTCTGGGCATGTGCCCAGCCCTGCACGTGTGAGTGGTCTTCTGGGTCCCTGGGAATATTTCAAAGTTTTCCACACCACTACTTTGGACATCTCATTCCCCCAGTTTTCCTTTTAAGATTTTTAGCCAGTTTCTGTTTTTTACAACTGGTATCATTGCCTCAGGCAGCTCGGTGTTGAGCAATTGCTGCTGATTGATTTTGACAAACACCCTGGGTATATAGTTTGTTTGCACAGAATGAGTTCTGAGTCAGGTCAAATAAAGCAAGCCCTTTGAGTTGGTAGTTTCCAGTTAACTGTCAGACAGTTCAAATAGTGATAGTCCTATAGCTTTGGAGCCTTGTGGGAAACTCCAAATTCATCTTGTCCCTGAATGGCCATCAGGCTAGTTTTCACATCCACCATGGATCTGCGGCTACTGACTTCTACCACGGGTGATGATTGATTCTATGTATCCACTTGATGATTGATTCTATGTATCCCCTTGACTCCGCGGTGGGGATGCCTAAGCATTTGGCCAAACATTGTTCCAGTGTGTCCGCAAGGGTATTTCTGGGTGAGATGAACATTTGAATTGGTAGACTGAGTTAAGCATACTTCCCTCTGCGATGTGGGTCAGCCCCATCCAGTCAGTTGAAGACCTGAACAAAACGAAAAGACTAAGAGGAACTCCCTCTTAACCGCTTGAGCTGGACAGGAGTCTTCTCCTGCTTTCCGACTAGAACTGAAACATTAGCTGTTCCTGGGTCATAAGCACACCCACCTGCAGATTAGAACGCACACTATTAGCTCTCCTTGTTCTCAGGCCTTTGGGCTCGGGCTGGAGCACCACCACCAGCCCTCCTGTGCTTCCAGCTTGTGGACAGCAGATCCTGGGACTTCTCAGGCTTCATAATTATGGGAGCCAATTTCTTATAGTAAATGTATTTCTGTATATTTTATATATAGGAACATCTATAGTAGGGTCTGTATATGCCTGTCCCATTGGTACTCTTGCTACTGTTTTTCTGGAGAACTCTAATGCAGCGTAATGGTCATGCTGTCGGTTTTAAAGCTACCACGGAGGTGGGGAGGGGGAGGCAGAGTGAGTACAAGTCAAAAGGCCTCGAGTTTCACCTGTTACAACTGAGACTCAGCCATTTTTCCTGAGCAGATGCTTCATGGGTTGTTGCAAGGCTTTGTTTAATGTACAGTCTGCAAAGGTTGATTTTGACTAATTTCTCCTGTGTTCTTACTGCTTGTATGAAGGAGTGGATTTTCAGAGGTCGGTCCCTCCTCACCCCAGAAGTGCTTCTCTGCTGTCTTTCCTGTTACTCTCCTAGTTCTCCGCAGAGGGGGTGAATGGTGCCTTGGGTGGATTAACACAGAACCCAAATGCGGAATCTAAAAGAGCAGAAAGGACTTGGGAGCAGCCTGACTTGGAAGGGACTTGGATCATCTGGCAAGGAGGTGATTAGCCCCAGTCCGGGGTAGTGTGTGGGGAAAGCAGAAAGACCAGTCAATGAATGGCTTCATATCCTGGGCAGGAGAACAAGGCCCCTGACGCCTGCAGGTTTGAACGCTGCCTTGGGAACGACGGCCTACCGCTGGGACGGGAGGCTGCGGAGTCACGGTGGACTGAATGCACCTGGACCGGCATGGGCCGTTCAAGGGGGACGAGCTTATGCAGCTGGGTACGTAGGACCCGAGCGTCGTGAGTGCAGGTCACTGGTCAGATCTGGGAGCCGTGCGTAGAGGTGACTCTCCAAGGCGGGTCCAGCAAGGCAGAGGGTCCCAGGCCTGGACGGGGCTCTATGTTACCAGCAATGAACGAGACCCCAAGAAGCCACTTGACAAGCGAAGACACTGTGAAGAGGGAGGCACGACAGAACATGAGACGCTCGGAGGACACAGGCCTCGAATGTCAGAATCTCCGATGATGTGATTGGAAAGCAGGATATGGGAGGGTCCGCTGTGGATCTCCCGAAGTAGGTCAGATTCCAAACGGACAAATGGTATTTGCCATTTCAGCAGACCCTGCAGGTGTGACTCTGAGTTCGAGGTCCTTACGGTTATTCCTGGATGCGGGTGACATCCAGCTATTCTTCCCATAGGCTTTCCAGGGAGCCTCCCTGGGCTCCGGACGCTGGTGATGGAGCCCCGAGGAAGGCTGAGATGTGCCCCATTCTCGCGGACTGTGGGGACAGACAGAAACCAGGGCAGCGGGTGAGTAGCATGGCAACAAGCACTGTGGGGGGAAGAGGCAGGTGCCGGGTGTCGCTTTGTGCAGTGACCGGTGAGCGGAGGCCTGGGGTAGTGCTGGGGAGCCAGGCAGCTGGAGCAGAAAGCCCCAGAGCGAGGGGCTGTGCAGGGGTGAGTGCATGCTCTGCAGCCACGGGGTCCAGTGTGGGCAGAGGCATGCGGGCGGGGCGGAGGGGCGTGCAGCGGGGGCGGAGCGGGGGTGGGCATGTGAAGCAGGGCCTCCCGGCTGGAACGACCCTGGCTTTTACTCAGAGCGGCCTTTGGAGCTGAGCAGGGACGTGATGTACTCTGCATTTCATACTGCGGTGTGAATAGATGGTGGGGCAGAGAGCAAGAAAACACGTTAATTTTCTCTAAATTGAGTGTCTGGTGTTGCGATGTATCGGCTGTCAGCATCGGTCTGGTTAGTGGTGAGCAGAGCTGAGCGGGAGCCCTGGCAGCTGCCGGCGGGAGGTGGTGGGGGGCCAGTGGGGGGCGGCGGGGGGCGCTGGTCCTGCGCTCTCCATGATCTGACCTGTGTGACCCGTACAGAAACTGGAGATCCGCGTCCAGGGAAGGAAGCCGAGTTTCAGGACTTGAAGCAGATTTCTGGGTCCCCCTGGCAACGGAATGGCAGGACCCGAATTCTTCGCTGCGCAGACACAGACCTCTTTCCACCGTTCGATGTAATTAGCGAGAGGTCAGAATTCATCCTCGTACAAGTTCACGCACGCAGCTGTCATTTTCTGCACACCCCCTGCAGGCGCCTCGCCATGGAAGGGGCCCTGGGGTGGGGTTGGGGGAGACGCTCGGGGCCCTCCCCTGCAGGACAGAAGTCAACTGCCGACGGGCAGAGCTCCCACGGCAGGCTGGTGGCTGACCTCGAGTCTAGAGCATGGGCGGGTGTGACGTTAAACAAGCTAACTCAGGACAAGCTCGGCGGTTCCCGTGGTGGTCGCTACAGTTGCCTCAAGGAAGGGTCCGCTGAGCACCTCGCCAGCAGGAGGGTGGGGAGGCCGTGTCGCGTGGGGAGCCCTTACACGGGGCAGGCCTGGCTCTGCCCTGAGCTCCAGCCACATGGACGTGAGCAGCGGTGGCTGGTACGGTCCCCTGGTACAGAGAGGCACTTGAGAAATGCGTGCTCATGTCCTTGAACAACACAGAGGACACGTGGGAGGGGAAAGAGGACACCTTAATGGGACCGCAGCTGATGCATGCCTCTGTCACTTGGAGGAGGCGCAGGTCCTCCCCCAGGCACACTGGTCAGCAAGGTGGCCGGCCAAGGTCACATTCCAGTGATGACCCTACTTCTGGGGGCTCAGACTCCAGTGAGAGCCCCTGGTCCCATCTGTCCTTGTCTGAGCGGTGGGAGGCCCGGCTGCCCTGCCTCCTCCCCATCTCTAGCCATCTCCATCCTGTCCCCAGGGCCTCGGGTCAGGTCGGCTGAGTGTCTGTCCCTCCATCTACTGTCTGATCCTGACCGAACCTCAGGGACCGTCTGGCTGACCGGTCCTGAATGGCGATGGCAGGAATAAGCCGGTCACCACAGCCTCCCAGATGGCGGAGCTCCTTCCGGCCGGCAGAGGACGTGAGAGCTGCCCACAGCACCTGACCGCTCTCGAGCAGGCATCGCCCGGGGCATGGGAAGCAGGGAGAAGAGGGAGCTGGCTCCCAGGCCACCCGTGGCAGCTAAAAAGCTGACCTCAACACCTCAGGGGGTGAGCAGGTCTCTTTGGGGAGGGGCCGTATGATTGACCGCAGCCCTTCCTCGGGGCCCAGCACTCTGCCCCCCAGGGCCCTACATTCATGCTCCATCCCTCCACCTACTTGGCAGTGAGAGGCGGGGGCTCGGCCACATGACCGACACCACACCTGTTTCTCAGGACACTCGTGACCAGGGAGCAACTGGCTCCGGCCCCTCCCCAGCGTCCAGCCTCGCGGGGAGACCAGACGCGACCCCAGTGGTCCGGGCGAGGGTGGCGGATATCACCTCAGCTTCCAGGCCACACTGAGCCCTCGCGGAGGACGAGGGAGCTACCGGGACCCAGCACGGCGGCCCGTGCCTGTCTGAGGGACCTGACGGCGATGCCCACCACCTCTAAGTGCCACCGAGTCTGAACAGAGCCAGGATGGCGTGCTTCTGTCCCTGGTGGTCCTGCGTGTGTGCCACCGCCCTGGGCGTGTGGTTGGGGGGCCCAGCAGCTGGAGGCCCAGGGCTCAGTGTCTGGGGTCCAAACGCCTTCTTCGTCCGCTCCGAGGGGTGCTGGTCTTGGGCAAGGAGATCGTGTGAGCCTGTGAACACACGTGGCCCCACTGAGAGCTGCCTCATCACAGGTGAGGGGGGCCGGGTCCCTCGTCTACCCCGGAGCTCCTGGCGCGGGCGGGCCCACAGCAGTCCGAGCAAGAAGGAGGGACAGGAAAGGAACTGGAGTGGGGAGCGTCACTGACCAGATGCCTGTGTTCTTGTCCATGTGGGGCGACGGTGGACGCAGGGACCTCACTGTTCAGACAGAACTTGCCTCCGCTCTTCTGTGTCACCCACACGACCTTTCCTGTGAGTCTCCCGTTACTTCCCAGAGCCCAGATTGGGTCACGTGGCTTCCCTGTTCAAACCCCGATGGCCTCGTGCGTTGGAGCAAAGCCCAGCTCTTTACCCTGTGGCCCCCCACTCCCAGGCCACCCTGCCACCTCTCCGTCACCCAGCATGGCTCCCACTGCACCCACCGACTGCCCCAGCCCTGGGCAGGACCTCCAGCACGCCAGCCTGCCTCTCCCCCTCCCTTCCTCCAGGCAGCCCCCCACTCCTGCACCACTGGCTCCCCTTCCCATGTCTCTCTAGCCACCTGACCCCCACCGCACTCAGGCCCTTGGCCCCATGGTTCTCTCCTCCTTTGACTTTATGCCACTTTTTCACGATACGGCCTTATTGTCTGTGTCCTTGTCTGTCTGTCTCTCCCCCAGTTAGATGGGATTTCCTCGGGCTTCCTGCATGTCTTACCCTGCCCCACGTGGCCCTGCTCCGGGTCCCTGTTCTCTGCAAAAGGGGATGGACTTAGTCTGTGGGTGTTTGCTCTGCCTGTTCTGGGCCCACTGCCCCCAGGAGCGGCGGCGAGCCTTTCTCAGGCCGCCAGGCGAGCCTGCGGTTTTGGCTCTCAGACCGCGGGGCGTCTGCCTCCGTGGCCCACCTCCCCTGCCCCCCTGTGAGAGCAGCGCAGAGAAAACACGGCCACACCTGTCCAACAGGACTTCACTGAAGGATGCTAAAATTTGAGTTTCGTATCACTGTCAATTTTTTTGCAACCATTTAAAAACATTAAAAAAAAATTCTTAACTCACAGAGCACACAGAAATAGGCACAGCCCACATTGGGCCACTCGAGCCACAGTCCATGGTCCGTGCTCTACGAGGTCCACATGAGCATGACCGCTTTGGTCAGGCGCTCCTCTGGGACCTGCTGGGTGACTCGTCCCTGCATCCCTGGGCCTGGGGGACGAGCCAGGGACCAGCCGGGAGCCCCACCCACTTGCCGTCTGTGTTGCGCCTTGCGCATCCCACCTCCAGCGAGGGGATCCTGGAAGGCCGGTCGCCCCTGGACACGTTGGACACATCAGGGGTGACCCCTCGGAAGGCAGCGCGCAGGCTGCCACCTGGAGGCTCTGCGCGGACACGGTGATGGGGGTGACCACAGGCCGGCCGAGGGGGCGACCAGGACGAGCACCGAGGACATGGCCCGCAGAGACAGTGCCACAGGGGAGACCCGGCAACGTTCCCACTCTGTCGCCCCGGGCTGGTCACGAGGCCTCTGTTGCCAGAAGGCGGTGCCCGTGTGTAGTCATTAATGGATCAATGTCAAGTCGGAGAGAGGCCTCCGGTGGCAGGCCCCGTCCTCGCCCAGCCCCGTCCGGCGTTTCTATCAATGGCTTGGACGAAGGCATAACAGGTCTGCTTGTCAAATTTGCAGATCAAAGCTCGGAGGTTATGGCTAATGTGCTGGAAGAAATACTCTGGGTACAAAGCCTCTTGACAAGCGGGAACAATGGACTGAGGGGAACAAGATGGAATTTAGCACGGTTAAGTGGGAAGTCCCGCTCGCTGCTTAAGAAAACCAACCACAATCACGAGTGTGCGGGCAGACGCCAGAAGCAAGGCCTGGCTGAGGGGCGGTCCTGTGCCGACCCACTGCCCGCAGGCCGCCCCACGCCGGGACCCCAGCCCCTCCGCAGGGCGGCGCCCAGGCAAGGGTCCGCACAGGCCCGCCCCGTCCGGGCCTCACACCTGCTTCCGGGGGCCAGCAGGGGAGGCGTGCGGGGCAGAGGGAGCACGACTGTGTGCGCCACGGGAGGGCAGCCCGCCAGTCAGTGGATGAGGTCAGCCCGTGGAGGAAGGGCTCTCCGGAGCCCCAGCGCCCTGCCAGGGAGCGGCAGTGCTGCTTGGCGGAGGTCACGGGGCGGCAGATTCTTGGCTGGATCTAAGGACAGACGTTCTGACAAGAGCTGTTAGCCGTGGCGCAAGCCACCTCCCGGGGCAGCCGGCCGAGCTGTCCCGACCCCTCCTTCTGCCAGGAGCCCCGGAGGGCTTCCTCTTGGCAGATGGACCCGCAGGGAGCGCTCATCAAGCCCCCATTTCACAGATGGGACGGCAGAGGCAGGACAGGCTGGGAGGGCCTGGGTGCTCTGAGAACTTTGGGATTAGCTTCCGGAATTCTTCCCTTGGGGCCAAAATGAGGTTTATTTAGGACACGTCAAAGGGGAACGAGTGTGTCTCGGGGTTTGAGGTGTGAAAGATGGATTGAGCCCATCCCAGGATCCAAATGAGAGACAGAAATGTCATCAGGATGTCAGTCCCAGCATCCTTCCCCGCATCCTTCCCTGTGGAGGTCACGGGCGGGCTATTACTTCCCCTCAAGTGAGGCGGACATCTGGAAAACGGGCGTCCTTTCCAGGGGTGTGCTCAGCTGAGCTTGGCATGGGGGGTCACCTGTGGTCCCCGGGGGCCAGTGAGGGGAGCGGAAGGCCCCGGGCCCTGGGCATCCCCGCCATGCGCTGGCCAAGTGTGACTTTCTGAGAAGTGGGGTGAGCAGGGAGAAGGGTGAGGGCTCTTGCCTGTGTCTCTGGAAGGTGAAAGTTCCAGCTTTATCCCCAGGGGTGGACCAAGCTCTCCCCACGGATCCCACACAGGCATGTCCTCATGGGCTCCCACAGTGTGCATGTGCATGTGTGTGCAGAATTGGGGGGTCCAGGATGCCCCAGGATCGGAGGAGGAGGGGGAAGGAAGGAAGAAGAGGAGGGGGAGAGAGAAGAGTCGGCGTTACCGGACTCCCAGTAAAGGCAGATCAGACCCAACCTAAGAAGGACTTAGTATCTTCCAGCCCACATCCAGGTCACCTGAGGGAGGGAGGTGACAGGGGAGGGATGGTGACTCAGGGGGGACACGGGCTGCTGGAGGGAAGAGAGGGCAGAGCTAGGGCTGGGCCCCGAATCCAGAGGAAGAGGACGGCAGGGCTCTGCAGAAGAGCACCTGTGCCCCTGGACTGGCCCTGGGCCCTGGAGAAGGTCTGGGCGTCAGATGGCAGGGCTGCGGGCTGGGGGCTGTCCAGGGGCTGGGCGGGCTGTGGCCCATGTCCCGACCCCGTGGCTGGGGCTGGTGGACACCCTCGGTGCCACAGGAGCCTGGCACGTGGCCGCAGCTGTAGAGGCCTCCGTCCCAGCGAGGACGTTCAGGCTGCCACGGCTGGAGTCAGAATCCGGGAAGAGAGAACCGTGTGTTTTCATTCCCTTGGGTTTTATCTATAAGGGAAGGAAAATTTCAGTTTGGATTGTCATTGCTCTCTGGGAACATAGTCGCTGGAGGGAATCTCACTGCTCCGTGGAGGGAATTATTCACCTCGGTGTCATGAGAGCTCGTGGAAATGTCCCTGAAGACTGGCCCCCGGGGGCTGGCAGGGCCAGGGTCCTGGAGGCGGGTGGCCTGCCGCCGGGGAAGTGGGGGTCTTGGAATCTTCCCCGGGACTTCAGAGCTTGGTGCTCAAATCCCAGCTGAGATGGGCACAGGGCTTCGGGCGTCCCTGGCCAAAGTGCCAGCTAGCTCCCGAGACGGGGGCTCACGCAGCAAGCACAGGAGAAACAACACGCTGTGTTCACCTTCGCATGGGAGAGGCTTCTCGTTTGTTTGTTTCTTTTAATTTTTAAAGTAGTAACAGTTGATTCAGAAAACATCCAGAACGGAAAACATCAGTTCTGAAACACAGAACTTCACACCCCGCCCTAAACACATTCCTGCAAATAATCATTGTTAACGCGGAGATGTGGATTTCTTTTTTCTAGTCACATATTAACACACACACACCTTTTTTTTTTTTAAGTGAAGTTGCATCAAAACAAAGCTGTGCGCGAGCGAGCCAGCAGACCCACTTGCTTGTGGCCACGATCCTTCTTTTCTCAATTGCTGGTATTAAAACTGGCGTTGCTGGGAGCATGCAGACACGCTCCTCTCCGAGCGCCGCGTTTCCGTAGGATGGACCTTTCACCGGGCAGCGTCTCCCATCACTTAGAGATTCGTGTATGTCATAACAATATACGAGTGCCCAATTGCCCACCTTTCTTTCGACGCGATCGGTGTTTTAGTTGTTCTGAGCTTACAATTTGGAAAAATCGTATTTTATTTTGATTTGCATGGATTTGTTGATTTTGAGGTTGAATTAGGGAGTTATTTTTTTCTCCATATTACTTAAGAGGCAGGAAGCAATGCGCTGCAGGCCCTCTGGGCGAGCTGGGGTGTTGCCTGTGGTCCCCATAGGGCTGCACCACGTCACAGCCGATCCACTACCCAGCCAGCTCTGCTGGGCAGCCTGCGCTCACGGGCACTTTGTGTCCTGTTGACTTTAAAGCAACTACCCTCCCCCTGAGCTCCACTGAGCTCATAGCACCAAGGAGCAGGTGCCAAGAGCCTCTGGGAGTCTGGGAGTCTGCCCTTTCCAGGCAGAGACTGTCGAGACTTGAACTCAGGGCCATGGGGAGCCAACTGTCCTTCTTCAGCTGGCTCCAGCTCTGTAGGATTCCACTCAGATGCAATCTCTTCTGGAACCTTTCCTGACCTTCTGGAGCATGCTGACCGTGCCCTGCTCTCGACTTCACCCCCTCCATGAAGGTCCCCCTGCACCTTCAGTTGCCCCCAGACACTCCCGGGACAGTGCTGGGCTCAGGTCACTGTCTGTGGGATGAATACGGCAGGCCTCTATGGCCTTATTTTGAAATAATCCCAGGGCCAGCAAGGGCTGCAGGGGTGGTGGGAGACCGATGGGGATCCATTAGGAAGACTTCAGAGGCCCTGGTTCTAGGGTCTGGGCCATGCCTGGCCCGTGGGCACGGTGGCCACCCGACGTGAAGCCTGGTGCAGGAGAGGCCTCAGCTACAGAGAGTCTGGGGCAGGGGGTCTGGGCAGAGGGACACGCCCCTCTGCAGCTCTGGATGGGGGTCTGGCTCCTCTAGGCTGGTCACAGGCAGGTGAGCTGGGGTCCGGGCCCTCTGGCCCTTGTCTCCCGCAGAGTGCTCTGCCGTTCACATGCTGCAGGGGTGAAGGGCTGCCGGCGCCTCTCATCCTGCCCATCCTCCTTCCCATCGTGGGAGGACACAGCTGGAGCTCCCCACCCCTCTTTCCAGCACAGATAAAAGCAAGCACACAGAACGAGTGCAAGCTGGCTGGAGACGCCCACCTTAGAGCAGTGGGGGGGACCCGAGAGAGGCGGGCTGAGAGGCGGATCTCGAGCTCGCCCGTCTCCAAGTCTGGGGCATATTCTTGGGCTGACTTTGTCGTCTGCAAAGTGTCCTCATCCCCACCAAGTACGCACCCTGCTCACTGCACAAAGCCTCCCCGGCCGGACCCTGGGAGCACGCACCATGCCCCGGTCGGCAACCGCAGAGGCGCCCCCAGCACAGTGGAGAAGGGCCCACAAGCCGGCCCGACACTCAGCGACCCTCCTCCCGGTCACCTCCCTCCAGCTGCTGCTGGCCCCTGCCCCTCATCATCCCAGCTGCTGACTGTCCCCAGACACGGGCCTCACCAAGGACTTCAGAGAGCCTGCCTACAATTCAGGAGCCCAGGAAAGGGGATCCCCCCCCGGTTCTTAATTTCTCACCTGGTGGAGGCTGTTGGATAGGAAGAAAAAAAAAAAAAAAAAAAGCAAAACACGTCCGCTTTGACTGGAGCCTGCAGGTCCCTCCTGCTGGTGGCGGCACTGAATTCGGAGCCCTCACCGGTGGTCTCATGAAATCACACCCCCGCAGCCCCACTCCCCAGCGTGTTCCAGCCCCAAATGCTCCATGAGGGACACGTCCTGTTCTCCAAACTCAGCCTCCTCTCCTCTCCTCTCCTCTCTGGGCACCTACTCTCCCATGGTCGGTGCCGGCGCGGGTAATGTACCGAGATGCTGAGCGGACACCAGAAAATGCTCTAGGTCATTGTGATCTCCACTTTCTAATGACCTGTGGGGTTTCATGCTCGTTATGATGATTGTTCTGTTTTTGTTAGAAAAGTCAGCTCTGGGAGGTTTCAGGACCGCAAGGCGTCTGGTCACTCTGGGTCCCCCTACCTACGCCTCAAGCAAGTCCGATGGGGTGGGTCCACCCAAGGCATGGGGATCAGCTGCGTGGGGTCCCAGCTCTCCTGCCTAAACTGCTCAGGTTCCTCAGTATGGCCACCATCCATCCAACCGCTCATTCCTTCCCTCTTCACACTGGCCAATGCCACACTGTCCGCCCCATCAGATGCCGGCTTCCTCAGCAGAATCTTCTAATGGACAGTTCATACTGTACCCCAGGAGGTCATGGTCCGTGGAAACCATAAGGACTGCCTCGTCCCCGATGGGAGTCCCAACTCTGCCATTGCAACTGACGAAGTTCCCTTGATCAAATGCCTTCCACGCTCTCCAAGTGTCTTTTATACGAGCTTTGCTCAAATCAAGATCACTGGACACAAGCATTCGGTTATTATGTCCCTGAGTCTCATTTCACCCAAAAGCGTCCCTCCTCCTTTCTTTGGTTGTGGGGAGGACTTGTAAAGTTCGTCGTGCCCACTGTCAGGTTCACGGGACCTGAAGACCCTTTCAGTTTGGCCAACCACTTCTTTTTGTGTTATTCGAAGTGATCTGGAGAAGGAACTTGGTTTCGGTTCACATGAGCCACGAAACGTCTGTTTGTCCCACTTCCCTGCATCAGGGTCACAAGTGCGCTGCGTGCTGTGGGCCCGACCCGTCCACCTCACTGTCCCTGTCGCCTCCTGCCCGACAGCGGACTGGTCTGGTGGTGACCGCACCCTAGATCCCCTAGTTCACTGCTGGTTACAAAATGGTGACTTTGTCATTCCTTCCTTCTTCCTGAATGGATAACCTGGTGTCTTTCTATAAAGAGTTCTTTCTTCAGACCCTTAGTCACCCTGGAAGATACTTTTTAAGGAGAAACAAGGTCAATTGTATTCTCCCTCCCCTTTATCATCAATTTTCAGAGGAATGAGTGGGTATCTTAGCAACCTCTACGATTTTATTTTGTTTTGGAGTGTCCTTATGAAAGGCTTTCAATCGATGCCACTCACATTCTCTTGGATGCAGAAATGGTCTCCTTCACCCCTGTGTCCCTTCAACACCGCCACAGGGCCCCTCTGGGCGCCTTCTTCAGTTCCCGGCAGAGCCATGTTCCCCAGGCTCCTTTGCAAAGTTCTTGCCTGGACTTAGCTGTTTTCCAGAAAATTCCTGATTCCCTCTAGCGGGAAATTGTGTTTGGAGAACATAATCCAAGTCCACGGGTGCTGGGTGCGCTCAGCTGTCCATGCTTCTGGGCATTTCTACTAGGAAACACAAATAAAATATACCTTTAAAGAGGAAAAAAAAGTATTAGTTTATACTATTTCCGACTCAGATTTAGGACGACTGGGTTTTCGGTAACTTCTTTTGTCTTCTGCTGGCACCTGCTTTCTCTCCTGTCAGAAATATAACTCCATTGACATCAGTTTAATTACAAAATACATAAGATAGTTTCAAAGTAACAATATTGCTTCTAACAACAAGACTTCTGACAGGAGCTCACTTATACATAGGATATGTTCCTCTAGGGAGGTACAATCAAAATACCGAACTGAGAGTCAATTATAATAATTATTTTTTTCTGTGTGTGCCACCAACTTGAAATATAGTTTATTGCAGGTTGTTCCAAATTGCTAGAGTTTCATTTTCTCTTTAATTGAATCCTTAAGAATTATTTAAAGATATAATGGTTTCAAAACCAAATCTTTATTTATTTATTTATTTTTTAAGAGGCATTTTCAGCAATGTCTCTCTTTTCTCCCTCCTGGGCCCTTCCTTCCCTGTAAGTAACCACTTTAAATCATATCTGATTTATTATTTCATTTGTTTTCTTCCATTTTTTTCCATCTCTACAGAAAAAAATAACATTTTTAGAGCATTGTTCTTTTTTTTTCTGTTTTTATTTTAATTTAATAATGTATCCTGGGAAGAACTCCCTATTAGTAGAGAGAATTGTTTCTTAATTCCTGTACCTCTGCATGGCCCTGTATTGTGTACATGCATCAAAATTGACTCAATAAGTCCCTACAATGGGCATTTGGGATCATTCCAGCCTCTCGCTATTGTTAATAATATCTCACTGAATGAGGGGCGCCTGGGTGGCTCAGTCGGCTGGGCGTCCGACTCTTGATTTCGGCTCAGGTCATGATCTCCGGGTCGTGAGATCGAGACCCACGTCAGACTCTGAGCTCAGCAGGGGGTCTGCTTGGGATTCTCTCTCCTCCTCTGCCCCTCCCCCCGCCAAAATAAAGAAAATCTTAAAAAAAAAAAACCTCTCACTGAATGATTACAGGATAATTGTAAGAAAATGACATGACCTAATGGATGCTTTAAACTCTCATTCTGCTTGGTATGTGGTATCTCCTTTGGGGATAAATCAGAACCAGGGAGCCCCGCTGGGAGGCTACTGCTTGCGTCCAAGCAAGATGGTGGTGGTAGTCCAAGCAACTGCTCGTGGTGGTAGCCATGGCCATTCCGTCCAGACTGGGTGACGTTTCAGAGGAAGTGTCAATCAGCGAATGATTCAGTAAACAGATAGCAACACCCACATTTGGTTCTTGTAGCTCATGTCCCTCCCAGGCATCTGCACCTGGTCATCTCAGTCCCTTGTCCTGGCTTCCAGCCACACGTCAGGCCATGGTGTCCATTTCTTCTCTTTCCTGTTTGCTGGCCGACCAGAGAAGGAAGGCCTGGCTGATTAAGGGAGAGATGCCCTTTGCCTACGTTAAACAAGACTTTTCTGTCCCTAAACAAAATGCTTACCCTCTCAGTCTGCAGGAGTTGCATTTGAGTTCACCTCCTGGTAGAACATCTCCCCTAGGACAGTGGGTGGGCACTTGCCTAAAATCTCCTGATAGACAAGAATCACCCCAGAATAAAGGGAGGCCTGGTCCAAGGACCACTGTCGTGTCTGCCATGGTGGACTTGGCCCGCCGACCACCAAGACCTGTGGTCCTTCCCACAGTGCAGAGTGAGCCACAGACACGAGAGCCTGGACACTGGGACACGTCCACCCCATGACACCACTGATATTTGGGGCTTTATTTCTTAAACCAGCCTACGTTACCCTTACGGAGGTTTAAAGTGCTTGTTAGCACTGCAATCTAATGAGAACACCTGATATTTTAAAAACCACTTTATATAAGTACACATTCGAGCACATTCCCCGGCCCGCCGCATCTCACCTGCATTTTCTTGGGCTCTCTCCCCCACTAGACTCCAGGGCACGGCAGGCTGTCTCGAGCTGCCAGCCCACAACACACCCCGTGCAGAGAAAACGAAACAAGAAAACCCACATGCATGTAAGGGATGATGCTTTAGAATAAAATGATTTTTACGGATTATTTTTTAAGTAAGCTGATAGAAATAAAAATTAATCTAAGTAATTCAGGCAGATTAAAACAGAATCCAAGATAGAAGGATGGTGTGAACACAGAACTCCTAAACCCCTGGCAGGATCAGCTGCTATCCCAAGAAGGAAGCTTCCAGCTCACGGCATGGAAGCAGCTGGGAAACGGGGTCTCCGGGCGGGTGGGCCAGAGCCGGCTCTGAGACAGAGTCAGGTGGAGCAGGCAGCCCTGTGGGACAGAGGGGCTTCGGGTCTGCTGGGATTGCTTTGCTTCACAGGTGACGAGGGGACTTGGAGCCTGCGAGCCCAGGAGTGCACAAGCCCATGCCGGCTGTGAATCCCAGAGCTGCTCCCCTGATCCCGTGGGCTCTTCCTCCAGCTGCGCGCCGTGTGAGTCAGCCTGGGGCGTGCGCAGGGCCGCCTCGCTTACTCCTTTCCTGTTCTTCCATCCTGGCCAGAGCACAGCGCAGGCATGGAACGGGGACCCTGGGGAGGAAGAAGCCATAGTTTGTCCAGAAGGGGGCTGCACCCAGAGATATTCTCCAGGTCTTGGCATTTAGGCCCCGGCCCTGTCCTGGGTCTCCACAAACACACTGGTGCGCAAACAGGAAACACACTGCTTTGGGCACCGAGAATAACGGAGTGTTTGCTGCGTCCTCGCTCGGCAGCCCCGAGAGGTGGGTGCTGTTTGCAGTACCCTTTTACAGAAGGAGAAACCCAGGAAAAGCCGAGGCGTACCTGGCCACGCTCGGGCGTCTGACTGGGGACTGCTCTGGCTGGCACCCCACTGTGGGTAACCACCGGCTGCTTACTGCTCCAGACCCGTGACGTGTGATAAAACTAACCAAAACCAACCAGAGCCCCTGGATGATCTGATTGGTGCTTTAATTACGTGCCTTTGGAGACAACGTAGGGCTTAGGCATGAAGCACCAGCCCAGGCTTCTGTGACTCTCCTCGGCCTCGGGGATTCTGTGAGGGATCCACGTCCCTCACTCAGAGCGCCACTGGCCCAACGCGCCCAGCCTCCCTTCCAGAAGGGCAGGTGCCCAGGACCATGCAGAGGGCAGTCCTCCAACTCTGCGTCTGCATGGTCCCTGGACAGAGCTCAGCAGCCGTCATGGCTGAGTCTGGGGCCAGCACCACATTGCATGGCCCTCAGCATCAGATGACCTCAGTTTCCCTGGCCACTTGGAGGGCTGTGATTGAGCCAGAATTGGGACAAAGGGGAGCTCCTGATATTGCGGGGAAGATGAGCGACCCCCTGTCTAGGAGAACTCAAGGTCCAGAAAGCTGGACACCGGGAACAGATCTTGTTCCCTGAACGGGATGTGTTGGGCTCCCACGCTTTGTGGATTTGCATGCAGTGTGCACAGTCTAAGTGAGCTCCTTAGCATGCGTGGACCCCTATGACTGCCCCGGTGCCCTGCCTCCGCCTATCTCCCCAAACTTACCAAACCCTCAGTCACCTGTCCTGCCCTCCCCTCCCCCAGCGAGTGTGCTCTGTTCTCCAGAAACACGCTCTGGGCTCTCAGACAAGGCACCCAGCCCCTCTTCCCTCCCCGTCAGCCCCGTGCCTGCCCCAATCCAGAGCCCAGCTCAGCCTCACCTGCTTCGGGAAGCCTCTCCCAGCCCCTCTGGTCTGTTTCTGGGTAGGAGGGGAACTAAGAAGCAGCTGAACATCCACGGTCATGGTTCGCATTTCCAACCACCCTGTGGAGCAGGAAGGAGGGGGACCATGTCCCAGACATGTCTCCGGATACCTTGAGGCTGCAGGGTGGCAGCCAGGTCACTGCTCACCCCAGGGCAGTGATTCTCAAACATTTCAGCCTCAGAAATAATTTCCACTCTTTGACATGAGTGAGGACCTGAAGAAGTTTTGTTCACTTGGGTTACACCTGCCGGTTTTTACCAAAGGAGAAATCAGCCCTGAGGAATGTCCACAACGTTTGCTTATTTATGTATTTAAAAATTGCTGTAACCCATTAAAACTGAGTTTTAATGAAAATGAAGCATTTTCTGAAACAAAGAAACAGTCCATGAGCCAAGTGGCATTGTTTTATGTTTCTGCAAATCTCCGCGGTGCCAGGTTTAATGGAAGACAGATGCGCTCATGCCTTGGCAGGATGCTATTTGGGGACGTAGTTGAGAAAATTCAGCCTCATGTGGATATGTAATTGGAAATGGAATGGAAGAGTATTTGAATAGACATTGCAGATAACTATGAATATTCTTTTTTTTTTGGATATTCTTTTATGATGCTATACCCAAACTTCCCAAGAGGTAGGGACCTGCCATTTGGAAAATACTGGCTCCCTGGGTTATGCAGATCTTCCAAATATCAACGCATTGCCTTATCCCCATAAAAGTCACATTCTTAGGTCACCACTTACCTCATCAGAGAAGGTTTTAAATATCGGGAAGGTGTCAACTCTCAAGGGCAGACACAAGTTTTCTGAAATTCCAACGATTGCTTTAAGCCCATCATGGGTGGTGGGGACTGTCATCGTTTGCCTTGACTTGATGGGCTCCCTCCGCTCATTTCGGAGAACTGTCTGCCGAATACTCGGGTCTGAAGACCCGTGGTTTGTGCTTTGGACGTTCTTTCCGTAACACTGCTGTCCCTGAAGGAGGCGGCCGGGTCGGCCCGTGGATGTCACACCTGCTTTTCCCTGGGTCCACCTCCTCAGTTCCGTGCACAGCCCAAGCGCTTTGTGTCTAATTCCCACTTTATCAGAAAAAAAATGTGTAGAAAGATGTGTACCCCAGGGTCAAGAGTTAATTAAAATTAGTATTTTGTTACTGCTCAATCAAGGACGTTCTTACATAAAACTGGTGTTGTCCCGTCTGTCCGTCCATCCGCCCACCCACGTTCCTGACTGCCCACGGCACGTG
The DNA here is from genome assembly GCF_011800145.1 of Mirounga leonina. NCBI lineage: Eukaryota > Metazoa > Chordata > Mammalia > Carnivora > Phocidae > Mirounga > Mirounga leonina. The sequence continues at coordinate 2,212,572 of NW_023270717.1, forward strand.
TGTGGTGCAGGGGCAAACAGCGGCCCTAATGCAGCTGGGGATGCGACTGGGACCGACACCAAGAGGTCATCCGTGTGGCCGCTGCCGTGGGATTTGGACAGCAGTGCAAACCTCAACCCAGCGAGAAAGTCAAATAACTTCTTAGAAAGGTTAAGAAAATGGTTGTGAGCTCATGAACAACCTGCAATCTTCTCTGAGGTCCCCTGGGGCCCAGGGAACACACTTTGAGAACCCCTGTCTCGCAGGATTTCGGAAAGGGCATGTGAGTAAGCCACAGGCCTGCGTTGTTCCAGAACCCTGACCTCTGAGGCCGGCACTGGGCCAGTGCGAGCCAGCATCTCCCTCCCCCCTCCTCCCTCCTCCCCTTCTCCATCCCCCCTCCTCCCCTCCTCCTCCCTCCCCCCTCCTTCCTTCCTCCCTCTCCCCTCCTTCCTTCCTCCCTCCTCTCTCCTTCCTTCCTTCCTTCCCCGTCTTCCTCCTCCTCCCCGTCCTCCTCCTCCTCCCTCCCTCCTTCTCTCCCCCCTTCCCCCTCCCTCCTTCCTTCCTTCTCTAGCCGCTCAAGGAGCAGATGCCAAGGCTCCAGCTAGGGGTGCAGGCCATGAGCAGCGTGCATGGAGGCCCTGGCTGGCCGAGGCTGCTGGCCTGGCCTCCCACAGCTGACAGCAGAGGAGGGGCTCCTCCAGGGAGGCCTTCCATGTGGCCTGCTTGGCATCTCTGTCCGGCTTTGACCTTTCTCATCTGAGTCAGAGGCAGTGACCTCTGGGTCCCGCTTGAAGACTGAGTTGGACCCAGCCTACAGAGTCGGAGCTCCCTCGGGTTCAGCGTGGCTCACTCAGCCCTGATGTGGGGCAGGCTTTGCCGCAACAAGCACGCTGCTAACTTGACAGCCAGGACCCCGGGGCGGGGTGGCTGGGGAGGCCCTGGACAGCACTACCCCCACTGGCTGGGTGGCCCGCGCAGCCTCCGCCCTCCGGCACCTCTGTGCCCCCGCCCTCAGCGTGCACATGTTACCGTCGGTCTCTAGGGGCTGTCGCGTGAGCGGGGTAACGTGTGCCCAGCCTGGCAGAGCCCGGCTAGACCGTGTCTCACTCCAGCTGCGAAGCGTCGTTATTCCGACAAGAGCCTGGACGTGCCCCGAGGGCCCCGTGCGTTACGGGGAAGGTGCTTTGTGCCTGATCCCCGCGCTCGTCGCCACCGTCTGTCTCAGGGCGAACGCCGCGATTTTGTGTTTTTCCCCACATGCATTTTTTCCAATGCATTCTCTTTGAACACCTGAGATCCGTTTGTTTTAGGGCCAAATAATAACTTAGCTGAAACAGAACGTGCTTCTCACACCACTCCGTGTCCGGCAACACAACCTGAACTCAATTAAGCCGGCTCGAGGACACCGCTCCACGTGTGTCTCATAATGCGAAGGGGACTAAATGAAAAAGTAATCAGTATAAATATGTAAAACGGACACCCTCATACATATCAGGTCGTTGCTAAAATTAAAAAGCCGGCGCACAGGCCCCCACCCCCTCGCCCCGTTTCCTGGTGATGCACCGCGGGGCCACGCAGGCCTACAGCAGGTGCTAATTAAAGTGGAGCAATAATGGGATCAATAGACTTCGGTCACCTCGCTGAGTCTGGAAGTGGGAGGGCACTGCCCTCATGACAATGGTTAATTTTCTTTCTGGAGTTCAAAGGTATAGAGACCAGGGCCTTTTATTGATAAATTGTCAGACACCTGGGTGCACATTAATTTCCACTGGCCATCTTAAGCGAGGTGGGAATTAATGCACACACAGTACAATTAAATGCATTTTTCATCACCTGTGAGCCTCGCAAGGGAAAAGGCACTCGCAGCCTTAATAAGGAGAAGAGGATCTTCCCGGCAGCCCTGTTTTCTTGGTCAGTGCAGGCACGAAGGTCCCGCTGGGAAAATACAGGACCAAGGGCCTCCCTCAGGCTGTGGACACGGATGCTGGGTGTCGCCAGAGCCCTTGGCAGAGTGGACCCACCACTGATTCACTGACTGGCACTGGAACTTGAGGTTCACCCTAGAGCTGCTTCCTGCAGGTAGGTCTTGCAAGGAGGAGGACGCAGGCCCACGAGCCAGCCAGGCTGGGCCCTGGTACTGCCCGAGGAACGGTGGCCATTGTCACTGTCCTTGTGCCTGTCACTCAGAGAATTATCCCCGGGTCGAGAGGCCTGAACATACCTCCTCTGACTTCCACGGTTTCAGGAAAGAGCGGCTTCCCAGCTCTGAGATGAACCCCGTGTTTGGCTGATGCACCTGTTCAAATCCGCTAGCTGCATGGATTCTGCCACCATCGCTAACCAACATCTTATGAAAGACCTGATACTAAGACGTGATGTTAATCAGAGCGCAGGCTGGGAATCAATGCTAATTAAGGATGGTCAATACTTGCCATATTCACAGAAGTGTGGAAGGTGAGCCTGCGGCTGGCTTCGCAGGGACACGTGCCACCGCCGTGGCCAGAGGTGAGCGAGGAGCTCTTTCTCACCACGCAGGGAATGGTTGCCGTCATTGGGCCCAAAGGCAAGGGTATAGGCGACCCAGAGTGATGACCCACAGGAGGTCACTGGCGGTCAACCCGCTTCATTCCTCTGGTCCTCTGATCTCCACTGTCCTCACCTTAGCTGAGCCCCCGGGCACCGGAGGACAGGAGTGCTGGGGACGTGTGTCCACAGGTCAGCCTGCAGGACACAGGGCAGGGCGGTGCTGGGGGAGGGCGGGCGAGAAACGGGGGAACGCCCTCCCCCGCCGTGGCCCCACTTGCCCTCGGCACACACGCTGGCAGGTGCATCGAAACCTCTTCCCAGGCACGTCCTGGAGCATGCACTGGGCGGGGGACTTTGTGGGATGCTGGGGCCAGCCTCCCACGTTCTTCTGCAGACCCTAACCGTTCTGGAAAGTTCCCAATATGGCAGCAGGCTTCTTTTTGCTGATTCCATCACCTTTCCAGGTTGGGGCTCCAGGGAAACACCCCGTTTTACTTACCTGGGACAAATCAAGCCTGTAAGGTCTCCTTGCTGATGACTCCGGGTGGGGTGGTGGGGGCCAGGGGTCGGGCGTCTGGAGCTCCCACTGAAGAGATGCAGGCGCACGGCCGATGACGACGCCCTTGTGCAAAGGCGCGGCTTTGACAGTTATGCTCCGGAGGGACACGAGGATAAATGGCCGAGAGGACAGGCCTGAGGACCAGCAGGCAGCCAGCTTTGTGGAGGGCGGGGCTCGGCGCACACCTTTCCCAGACCGCCTGCGTACGGCCCGTGCAACTCAACTGCCCGAGTGCGGGGCGGCCCCGTCTGTGTGCAGGGCTTAGCTGGGTGTGTGCACGTGTGTGTGGTTGTGTGCGTGGTTGTGTGTGGTTGTGTGTGCGGTTGTGTGGTTGTGTGGTTGTGTGTGTGGTCGTGTGGTTGTGTGGTTGTGCGTGTGCATGCCCCCTCCCAGGTATGTGGGACAGAGCACAGCTGAGGGAGTTTACCGTCCAGCCAGGGAAGAGCTGTGTGATTGTGGTGCTGGGTCTAGGCAGCTGAGCCATCAGGGCTCCTGAGGCCAGAAGCCCACGGTCAAGGTGTGGGCAGGGTGGGCTCGCAGGGAGCTCCAGGAGTGTCCACCCCAGGCCTCCCTCCTGGCCTGTGGCAGTGCTGGTGCTCCTTGGCGTGTAGACACAGCCCTCTGACACCTGCTTCAGTGTTCACATAGCGGGTCCTCCTCCTACAAGGACACCAGTCACGGGGTTGGGACCCACACTTGTGACCTCATCCTAACTTGACCACTTCTCAAAGCCCCTATTACAAACAAGGTCACATCCACGGGTCCTTGACCACGCTGGCCCTGATGGGACCTGGGAATGGAGTTGCGTCTCAGGAAGAGAAGGCAAGTGCCCAGCTCTGTGGTCCAGACACCAGGCTTGTGACCTGGTTCTTCCCCCAGGTCTGGATGACCCTGAAGTCCTCCTCATCTAACTAGGTTCGTCATGCCCATCCTGTGATGCTCGAACAGACACACCGCAGGCTGGGTCATGATGAGGGGAGGTCTTCATCTCTCCTCCCGTCCACCACTTTTGAGTTGGGTTGTGTCCTTCAAAAAGATCTGTCCAAATCCTAACCCAGGTTCCTGGGACTGTGATCTGGTTTGGAAATAGGGTCTTTGCAGTTGTGATCAGGTTGAGGTAGGGTCACCCTGGGGTGGGGTGGCCCTAAAGTCAATGACTGAGGTCCTGTGGCATGCGGGGGAGAAGAGTCCCAGGGACAGACACACTCGGAGGGAAGAGGCTGCAAGAAGTCACAGAGGAGGAGGCACATGAAGACGGGAACAGTGACGGGAGTCGTAGAGCCGCAGGGGGAGGGCCACTGGGGCCACCAGAGGCTGGAAGAGGCCAGGACCGAGTCCCTTCGATCCCCCGGAGAGAATGCCGCCCTGCTGACACCTTGACTTTGGGCTCCCAACCCTCAGAACGGGTGTTCTCAGTCACCCCATGTATGACACTTTGCACGGCCCCAGCAGGAGACACAGGGTGTGACTTACTCCATGTGGGTGGCTGTTACGTGGGGAGTGGGGTGCACACACACCAGCACTTAGGCTTGCGGTGTTCAGGTCTCAACACTCGTCCCAGGCCTTTGTGTGGATACACTAGCCCTTCACAAAGGGCCGCTACCCTGAGCCCTGCCCACACCAATTCGGGCATCTGCTCGAGATGTTGCCCAGGCAGAGCCCGATGAGTCCCACAGAATGGGACTTGGTGGGCGCAGCGGGACTGGACGATCCCCTAGTACCCTCGTGCATGACTCCACAGAAGGAGGCCACGTAAATATCCCATGCCACCACCCCAGCCTTGCACAAGGTCACGTGCACGCGTGAAGATGGGAACCTGGCATTTTTGCTGATGGGCTGCGTGACCTTCAAGAGGACGTTCGAGCTCTCTGAGCTGAGGCTCCCCCAGTTGCTCCCTGTGACATGCCCTTCCTCCCGCCCTTTCCTGTCCCATGGGAATGTTATGAGGACAAATGAGGTTGTCTCTGTATGAGCACCTGGAACACCAGAAAAGAAGATAATACACATAGGTCCAAGTTAATATACCTACTACTGGACTGGAAAGTTCTTTTTACCCTTAGCTAATAACTATAATTTGTTCTACAGTGTGTTAAAATGACAAGCTCTTAAGCCTACTCCTAAAGCAGGAAATCCGTGGCTTGTTCTTCTCCACGGGGTTGGGAATCCGAGCAGCGGGGTCCAGCCACTGATAGTGCAGGTGGTGGGGATGTTCACGTAGAGGGCGAGCCATCAGGGCACTGCTCCCGACCCACCCACCCTCCAGGGCCAGATGAGATGCCCCGTCCTGCAGAAAACCTTCCAGGCGCTGGGCACTCCCTCCACCCCTGAGGTGTGGTCAGGGGTACGTCCTCCCGCTCTGGGAGCTCACACTTTCTGCCACGGTGTTTGCTCAGAGAGCTCAGTTTTTGTCAGAGGAATAAAGGAACAGATGAAGCAAAGCTGGGAACAAGAGTCCTCACTTGTAGTCAGGAATATTTTTATGGTGTAGGATTGACCGGCCGCAGGACCACCGTGAAACAGCTGGCCACGTACTGGGCTCCATGTTGGGCCCAGAACCCAAAGGTAGATAAAACACAGTCCTTGCCTTTGAAGGACTCAGTCTGGCTGGGGAAGTAGATGATCAGACAGAATCAGGTACTTGCAGCATGATAAAAATGTGGGTTTGGGGACATAGCTTACACACACAATGACAAGCAGCTTCTAGCTGGACAAGGAAGATGCCACCCAGACCACTAGGTCCCAGGCATCTAGGTCCCTGGGACACACCATCTAAAAGGAAACATATATGGGAACATAGGGCCCAACAGAGAAGGGCAGGCCCAGGGCTGTTGGGGGTCCAACCACAGGGCACAGGAGTCAGCAGCCTGAGCCTCCTGCCTGCCTTGTCCTCAGCTGTGCGGCATGGAGGGCCACCAAGTGCGAGCATCTATCACCCTATGTCTGTTGGCGACTTTCTTGGCATCATGTTGGCCATGCGGGCACTTAACTTGTGTGTGAGTGAGTGCTCCGCAGAGGATGAGTTGTTCTATGTTGCTTCAGCCATGTGGGGTTAGTCTTGTGGGTCTGACCCTGAGGAGCTAATCTTCTGGGGCCATACCCACGGAGTCTAGTGAAAACAGAGCATGCACTGTTGTGGCTGCGCTGGCCGCTGTCCATGGCAATCTCCACACCCTTTCCTTGGACTTTTAACTCCCCTTGAGATCCTTCATGTGGAGCTCCAGAGAGGTGGATGGAGTTGGCCTGGCATGTGACCCATCCTGACCATCCTGCACAGGGGAGCCATGCGATATCAAGCTGAGGGGCCTCTGACTTTATGTCCAGTACCTGATCCTTAGACCTAGGCTGAGCCAGCATGCTTCTGGGGAAACATGGAAATGGAATGGAAGCATGGGTTTTTGCTCCGTGCTCTTGCTTATGCATCTTCCTTCCCTCCCTCATCTTCTCCCAACCTACTCACATCCTGTCTTATCTCCCCAGCTCCAAATGCTTAGCTCCAGATGCCATTGTGACCCTTGTCATGTCCCCGACTCCTTGCACTTGCTGCCCAGAGTGGACTCCTTCTCCAGTTTCTTGCTCTTTCTCATTCTGCAGGTTCCTTTAGGTTCCACACTGACCTTCGCTGTCGTGATAGCTATCACAGTCATTCCTCCACCACAAGCAACTGACAACAATGCCATTTCACACATGTCATTCTGATACTTAAGATTATATTGCAAAATATGCATCTTTACTCCCATTTTACAGGTAAAGATGCTGGGGATTAGGAAGGAGGATAGGGATTTGCAAGAGCCACTTGGAGCTGGATTTTGAAACCAGCTTGGTCAGAAACAAAGCCCATACCTCTTATACTATGCCATGACACTCCCATTACATTCATTCATTCAATCAATAAAAAATTATGAATACTTTGAGAAGAAATCCAAGCTTGGTCCTTGCATTCATGAAGTTAACAAAATAACGAATCTCTCTTGTAACTGGTTGTTTATTTATCTATTTCCCCACCTCCCATTAGATGGTTTTTCCAAGGCAGAGATCAATAAATTTGTATTCCCAAATACACTAGCCATATACAAAAGAGTTCTAAGTAAATCTTAGATGGGTGGATAGATAGATGGATTGACAGGTAGATAAATGAATGGGAGGATAGATGGATGGATGGGTGGGTGGGTGGGTAGAAGGGTGAGTGGATAGATGGATGGATGGATGAATAGATGGGTGGATGATGAATGGATGGATGGATGGATGGATGGATGAATGGATAGATGAGTGTATGTATGTATGTGTGGATGGATGTATGGATGGTGGATAGATGGTGGATGGATGGATGAATGGATGGATGGATGATGGATGGATGGATAGATGGGTGGATGGACAGATAGATGGGTGGATGGATGGAGTGATGATAGATGGATGGATGGATGAATTGGTGGATGCATTGGTGGATAGATGGATGGATGGATAGATGGTGGATGGATGGATAGATGGGTGGATGGATGAATGGAAGAATGGTTGGATAGAAGGATGGATGGATGATGGATGAATGGATAGATGAGTGGAGGTACGTATGGATGGATGGATGGATGGATGATGGATGGATGGGTGGATGGGTGGATAGATGGGTGGATAGATGGATGGATGGGTAGAAGGGTGGGTGGATAGATGAGTGAATGAAAACAGAAGCTAGAAGAGACCCTAGTGGGCTTTTGCTCCAATCTTTGGGGCAATGTGTTTGTTCTGCTGGCTATTTAGCTCCTTTTTGAGCACTTCTGGGGACAGGGAACTAACTACTCCACAGGGAAGCTTATTCCATGGTGGAGAAGTACCAGCTATTGGGAAGTTATTTTTTGAGACCTGGATTTTGGACAGAGGATGGTGTGCAGAATGCACATCTGGTTTATATATGACTTGTACTTATCCTTGGCCTCCAGATCTAGTTTGTTAAGCTCAGCAAGAAGGACCCCTTCTGGGTTCCATAGGAGACCCCCTATCTGCCCACCTCCTCCACTCCCTCTGCTCATGGAAAAGTCCAGAGTTTCAGGCAGCCTCAGTGTTCTACCCCATGGTAGCTCAATGTTCATGAAAGGAGTTATAGTCAAGCTCAGGTTGGTTAGCTGAAGATACAGAAACATGAAGTTTGGTTATAATATATCACCTGTCCAGTCCCCGTGACTTGGTGTGCACCAGGGTGTCCAGCCTGCCCAGCATCCAGCCTCTGCTAAGACTCCCTTCCTTTTCTAAAGTTTCCCTAACCCTACCCCTTCCCAAGGACACACCTGTAGTCCATTTCCTTCTTCATGGCATCCACAGCAAGGAGGCCGGAAAAAGAGTTGCCCGATTCAGCAAATAAAAATACAGAGTGCCCTGTATATGTCAAAGTCAAATTTATACTAAAACTTTAGTCATGTTTACCTGAAATCCAAATTTAACTATGCCTCTGAACTGGTGCATTCCCCTGGCAGCCCCAGACTGGGAGGAGGTGAGGTCCTCTCTAATAGAAATGCCCAGAGCACCAGGAGGCACAGGGGCTATTCCTGTGGTTCCTCTGGTTGTCAGACATTTAAAATTCCTCCTCTGCTTTGCAAAGAATGAAGAAGAAAACACAATGTAGACTAGACCCCCGTATCAGAGCACAAAGCACATCTGTAGGATGGCAAATGCATGCTGGCTGCATGTTTTCTGTAGGTGAGGGTCTGGGTTACAGGTCTGTCTGTGGAAAGAGTGCACGTTGCCTCTCATCACTGTGGCCCCTGTGCTTTCCAGGTGGAGCAAAATCCACTACCATAGCCCTTGGGTATTCCTCCAACTCATTTATCTCATGTAAGGAAGAGGGGTTCCCATGTCCTGAGAGCAGGACCCTTGCCTTTGTAGAGCGCACAGAGAGCACACGCACAACACGTATGTGCAGAGGGCCCATCCTGCTCATCTTCAAGGACAGGCTTGCCCCCGGCTCACAGTGCTGGTGGGGGAGGGTCTAATCGCAGGCTTCAGTTTTACGATATGTGCTTGCCTGCACATGAAGTAGGCTACCATCCCTAGGAATCCTATTAGCTGCTCTCAGACCGGCTGCCCACTCTGCCCTGCCCATCACCTGATGAGGTCCAAAGTGCCTCCAGCCCTGGAATTGCTAGACAAGACTGGCCCATGTCATCTGGCCGTGGCAGGGGTCCCTGGTGCCACACAATCCAGTTCTGATGGCTTCGCTTTTCGAATTTGGCCTCAGCCTCCAGGTTGCTGTCCTGCCCCAGACATCACTCTCTGGCCAAGTTGCTTTGGGGAACAGGGCAGCATATTGTCACCAATCTGACCGGGGATGCAGCCAGACATCTCTGACAAATCTGGGCTGCCAGGGTGATCTGATTAGGCAGGATGGACAGCCCCAGCAGGGCCCGCACACTGGCCCAGCCCTCTGGCTGCCCCCCGGCTCTCTGCTGACCACCTCCACCCTCTGCTGCATCACGGTCACTCTGTCCCAGTGTCAGTGCAGAGGGAATTGGGAAGTGCAGCAGACGCTGGTAGGGATGGCCGGCACTCAGCCAAGAAAGCCAGGCCTGTGTCTCCCACCCTTTCTCAATGGAGCCCGAAGAAGGTGCTAGCTTGGCAGAGGAACTGGTAAGCACCTAGGCGAGCCCACAGATGAGGGATCTAGGGGCAGACCCTGCCGGGCCCCAAGGATGCTGGCCCACTGGAGTGGACAGAACTGGATCTCAGAGGCAGCTGGCCTGGACACCAAGCCAGCTCCCCTGCCTGACAGCCCTGCGGCCTTAGAAAAGCCACCTCCTCTGAGCCTCAGTGTCTTCACCTGTGAAATGGAAACGGTAACTCTGCCCCAAAGACTGTAGTTGGTGATAACCTAAGTAGAGTGTCTGGGGGATACGGGGAATGCCCCTGCGTGTTGTTGGCAGGAGGGAGCCTGGGATGGAGCCTTGTGTTTGCCATAAGCATTTGATTTGGGGGTCCCATTTTATAAATGTCCAATTGCCAAATGCGTTTACCGTTCTTGTCTGTGACCCTCCCTGCCCAAGACTCTGAAGATCCAGAGACGAGCCCAGGAGTGGGTTGTAAGGAAGGCTGCCCCCCACCCAGGGCAGGGAGTAGAAGGAGGCTTGTCTGCAGAGCCTTTAAAAACAAGAATAAAACCAAGGAAAAGTCAGTGGGCTTTTTATTGCCCCTTTAGACAGGCAATTCTGAACACTCTGAGCGATAGAACACCCTCCACCCCCAAGACAAACTTGTGTTGGCCTAGGTTCTAAATGGCTGCTCTATTATCAGTCGAGTTTTAATTGCACGGTGCGCATACTCATGCACCCTCACACGGGGGTGCACATCCATGTAAACTCCAAATCTGCTTATTTGTATCACTCAACCTTTAATAAGTGCTGTGTTCTACACGGACTGTGATTTTTTTTAAATGCCAGTGATAGAGTTGGCTCGGTTTGTGTGCACTCATCCCACGGGTTCGACCCGGACCGAGGTTCAGGACAGTGGGGACAGTCTGGGCCCCACCGCCCCACCCCTGCATGGGCTGACGTCTGAGCAGCGGATCTGAAATACGCAGCACGGTGCAGCGAGTGCAATTCTGTGTTCTTGGTGGCCGTTTGAAGTTTCCTTTTGCATTTAAAATTCAAAGCAGGGAAGTAGTCTGCAAATGGCATGTGTGGAATTCTTTTCTTTTCTTTTTTTTTTTTGGTACCTGCAAATTTTATTTTCCACATGAACTATTTCACTGAGTTTGGATATCTTTAAAATGGAAATGTATTCTTTTAAAACAGTGAATCACGTTAGAACTAAAGAATGGCTTGAGATAATCACAGGTTGTGACTGAAAACAATTTTGTAATTTGGGGAGGGGGCAGTGAAAGAGATGCACGCCGGGGTCAGTCTGTCAGGCCAGCTGGTGAGTGAGCTTCGCCCGGGGGTTGGGGGCCGTGCAGGGCGAGGGGCCACCTGCACCAGCGGACCAGACATTTGTGTCAAGAGATACGCCCCTAATATCCGTAGTTCTCATTAGACCTTCAAAAGCGTGTTCTCTCAAAATGGATGGGAAGACCATGAAATTCGTGGTGGAGATGGGACTTGTACCAGGGACCCAACCTGAGGTCACCTGCCTCCAGGCCTGTACCTCGGGCAGGCCAGACACAAACCGAGCCCCTGGGTGTTCAAAAGGCTTTGTCTTCAGGGGACAGAAGGTCTGTGTGCTGCGTGGAAGCCATGGTCAGGACCTGCGGAGCGCTTAACACTGCCCAACAACACCAGCTTGACTTTCTGAAGGAAGGTTGAGTTTAAGCTATGGTTGCCAAATAAAATACAGGTTGAACAGTTAAATTTGAATTCCATTTAAACAATGAACATATTTTAGTATAATTTTATCCCATGCAATAACTGGGACCTCATTTTAGACTGAATTAGGAGTTATTCCAAAATTTGTACGTATGTTGAGGCCCTCACCCACCGTGTGGCTGCATGGGGAGATGGGGACCCTAAGGGAGTAATTCAGGTTAGATGAAGCCATGAGGGTGGGCCCTGATCCCACAGGACTCGTGTCCGTAGAAGAGGAGACCTCAGAGCTCACACTCTGCACTTGCACAAAGATAAGGTCATATGAGGATAGCAAGATGGTGGCCAGCTACAAGCCAAGAGAATTGAGCCTACCCTGCCAGCGCCCTGGGTTTGGGCCTCCAGCCTCAGAGCTGTGAGACCGTGTATGGTTTTCTTTTCTTTTCTTTTTTTTTATTATGTTATGCTAGTCATCATACAATACATCATTGGTTTTTGATGTGGTGATCCACGATCCATTGTTTTCATATAACACCCAGTGCTCCATGCAGTACGTGCCCTCCTTAATACCCATCACCGGGTTAACCAATCTCCCCACCCCCTTCCCCTCTAAAACCCTGTTTGTTTCTCAGAGTCCATAGTCTATCATGGTTCATCTCTCCCTCCAATTTCCCCCCTCCTTCATTTTTTCCTTCCTTCTCCTAATGTCCTCCATACTATTCCTTATGTTCCACGAATAAGTGAAACCATATAATTGACTTTCTCTGCTTGACTTATTTCACTTGGCATAATCTCCAGTCCCGTCCATGTTGATGTAAAAGTTGGGTATTCATCCCTTCTGATGGCTGAGTAATATTCCATTGTGTATATGGACCACATCTTCTTTATCCATTCATCTGTTGAAGGGCAGCTCGGCTCTTTCCACAGTTTGGCTATTGCGGACATTGCTGCTATGAACATTGGGGTGCATATGGCCCTTCTTTTCACTACATCTGTGTCTTTGGGGCAAATACCCAGTAGTGCAATTGCTGGGTCATAGGGTAGCTCTGTTTTTAAATTTTTGAGGAACCTCCACACTGTTTTCCAAAGTGGCTGCACCAGCTTGCATTCCCACCAACAGTGTGAGAGGGTTCCCCTTTCTCCACAACCTCTCCAGCATTTGTTGTTTCTTTCCCTGTCCATTTTTGCCATTCTACCTGGTGTAAGGTGGTATCTCAGTGTGGTTTTGATTTGGATTTCCCTGATGGCTAATGATGATGAACATTTTTTCATGTGTCTGTTAGCCATTTGTATGTCTTCTTCAGAGAAGTGTCTTCTCATATCTTCTGCCCACTTTTTGACTAGTAACAGCAATCAGACAACAAAAAGAAATAAAAGGTATTCAAATTGGCAAAGAAGTCAAACTCTCTCTTTTCACAGACGACATGATACTTTATGTGGAAAACCCAAAAGACTCCACCCCCAAATTACTAGAACTCATTCAGCAATTCAGTAATGTGGCAGGATACAAAATCAATGCACAGAAATCAGATGCTTTCTTATACTCTAACAACGCAACTGTAGAAAGAGAAATTAGATGGGGCGCCTGGGTGGCTCAGTCGTTGGGCATCTGCCTTCAGCTCAGGTCATGATCCCAGGGTCCTGGGATCGAGCCCCACATCGGGCTCCCTGCTCCGCGGGAGGCCTGCTTCTCCCTCTCCCACTCCCCCTGCTTGTGTTCCCTCTCTCGCTGTGTCTCTCTGTCAAATAAATAAATAAAATCTTAAAAAAAAAAGAGAAATTAGAGAAACGATCCCATTTACAATTGCACCAAAACCCATAAGATACCTCGGAATAAACCTAACCAAAGAGGTAAAGGATCTATACTCTAGGAACTACAAAACACTCATGAAAGAAATTGAAGAAGACACAAAAAGATGGAAAAATATTCCATGCTCATGGATCGGAAGAATAAACATTGTTAAAATGTCTATGCTCCCCAGAGCAATCTATACCTTCAATGCCATCCCGATCAAAATTCCAATGACATTTTTCAAAGAGCTGGAACAAACAATCCTAAAATTTGTATGGAATCAGAAAAGACCCCGAATTGCCAAGGAAGTGTTGAAAAAGAAAAACAAAGCTGGGGGCATCACATTACCCGATTTCAAGCCATATATGGTTTTCTAATTTCCGGGTCTGTGGTGCTCTCACGGGGTTCCGAGTCATCTAGACAGCCGGTCAGAGTCAAGGACCCAAAATGACGTGTATGCTTTGGAGGAGCCAACCAGCTCCCTCCTCTCTGAGAAATTTTGTGCTCACTTCCAGGCAAAGCATGCTCCCTTTTTAACAGGACACAGGATAGCGATGTCCCCCTAACGTGAAGGCACACTGGCCAGCATCAGGAAGACTAGATGGGACGGCATAGGGGCTGCATGTGACCCCTCCAAGATATCCACATCCTAGCCTCAAAACCTCTAGATGTGACTTTATTTGGGAAGGAAGGTCTGTGCCAATACAATTAAGTTAAAGATCTTGACAGGAGATCATCTCAGATCACAATGGCCCTAAATTTGGTGACAAATGTCCCTATAGGAAGAGGAGAGGGAAGTTGGACACACAGGAGAGAGGCCATGAGAGAGACTGGAGTGACATACCCACAAGCCCAGGAGCCACCAGGAGCTGGAAGAGGCAAGAGGGACCGTCCCCTGGAGCCTTGATTTTCAACTTCTGGCCTCCAGGACTATGAGAATCAGATACCTGGTGTTTCAGGCCACAAAGCTTGTGGTAATTTGTTATAGCAGCTGGGAGGAGTTCATACCGATGGCAGCCACAGAGCTGTGGGCATGTGCGCGTTCTCGCTACAAGGAAAGAAGAGGGTGACGCTGCCATGGTGTTATTACTGCTCAACAAAAAGGAAAAGGGACGAGGAGGAGATGGGGATGGATGGGCAGTCCTAGAGAGAAGTGCCTGCAAACAGCAGTCACGTTCTGCTCCTGATCAGCCCAAAGCTGTCATGCCCTAAATGAGCACTTTCTTGCTATTCCAGAAAGTACTCAAACATGTATGGAAAGAATCACATTTTCAATGAGCTGGAGGTTGAGGCTCCTGTTGCAGATGATTAATCAGTCTTTATTTGCCTCCCAGAGTTGGAGTGTATGTAGTTTTGGAAGTGGTTTCATATTTTATGTACCATCTGCTGCATTTTTAATAGTGGACAGATCGAGTTGGCAGCTAAACAGGAGAAGTGAGGGACCCAGAGGAGGGAACTGGGGTGCTCTGGTGCTCGAATGTAGGGGACAGTTGCAGGTGACACAATCCCACGTACTCCACGTCTGGGAGTGGAGACCTCCCTCCTGACAGCTTCCCAGCCCTCCCGGGAGTGGGGCACGCATCCCAGGTGGGGGCAGCCTGCTCAGACTTCTGGACCAATAATCAAACTCCACAAGCACAGATTACTTCAGGTAGATGTTAGGATGATTGTGGATTTTCAAACTCTTTCCTTCTGTGAGTAGGAAATACAGCTATAGTATTAATCTGAAGAAGTGTAAGCTTTTGCCTATATGTTCTGTTTTCCCATAGAACAAATTCTAAACATATAAACGCCTGGGCACATTTGACCCATCGCTCAGAATCTCACGCCCAAACACCTGGAGCCGAGCCCCATGCCCCACGCACAGTCACGCAGCATGGAACCCTCCCTCCCTCAGCCCACAGTCCCCCCAGTGACCGGTCAGGGTGACCAGGGCAGCACCCACCTAAACTTGCCACCATGGGAGAGCCCTGTGCATAGAAGGTCTGTCCGTGTCAGCTGTTTGCAAACATAGCCTGTCACATGGGGCTATTCCCAGGATCAGATGGAGTGGCCTCTGTGAGGAGCTCCATCAGCCTAAAGATGGGATCAAGGGCTTCCAGTGGGGTGACCAGCAGAGGGCGTGGATGCAGGACTGGCAGGGACATGTAGAGGGCATGCGGAGGGCATGTTGAAGTGACATGAGGAGCCGGGGGACAGAGGCAGAGCACATCATTTGTAAAGTCATTAGAGTGAATTTTCTTATCCAGTTATGTAGTTAACTCTCGGTAAGACCTCAGAAAATTAATTAACCTTTGTTCCTTGATCTTTTCTTTGGCGATGGGGGTAATGCCCTCATTTGCAAATGTCCTCTTTTTCTTTAGAAATTTGCGAGGCTCAAGGCCCCCACAGCTCTCTAGATCACTGGATGTCATGGAGAGTTCCATGAGACAATATTCTGGGCCCAGAGATTTCCAAAGGTCAAGGAAATTCCAGAATAGTCTGCATCGTGGAGCTGGGAGCAAGATCGGGCACAGGCGTGAGTCTCCCGCTCAGCCGGGGTGTGCCTGCCTCCCCCAGTCATGCTCGCCCTACCTGTGCCCTGGCTGTCGGGCCAGTGAGCTGCACCTGCAGCCTCATCCTGCTCCATCTACTCCAGAGACACAAAGCTCATGGCTTTCTCCGCTGCCTTCCAAGCTCAAGATGTGCATTCCTTTACATGGCCACCGTTCACATCTCTCTGGGGCCCAGCATCCACCTAGCCCACCTTCCCTGAGCCCCTAGCACGTGCCTGAGTCTGGAGCAGGGCTGGCCTAGACACCTTGGGCAGCTCCTGTCCACTCTCAAGGTCTCCTTATCACCTGCAAACAGGGGATCATGACAGTCCCCACCCCAGCGGCTGCTTGAATGCTGAAGTGCTAACGATGCTGAGTGCTTACTCACCTGTCGTGTGCACCAGTTCTTGTCCGACATCAGCAGCGCAGTCTGCGATCTGCCTGTGATTCTTCCTCAACCCTGGGCGGTTCCCAAACCCCTGTGGTTGTTCTGCTCTGTCTAACTTCAAACTTTTCTCAACTACCTTCTTCCAGAAACCTAAAAAATGGGACCTGGGTCTGTAAACTGACTAAGGTCTGGAAATTGGGAAGGGATCATCATTTTCCAGTGTGGTGGCTGAGAAACCCATCAGTCTATGGCTTACAACACTTGAGTTTTCTTTTTTTAATAATAGTAGATGTAACTAGTGCCTGGCCAAGTGCCCAGACCTCACACCCAGGAGCACAGAGACCCATGGGCCAGCACCGGGGGTCCTGTGGCCAACACCATTGCCAGGCTGGCCATGCTGCCCAGGACTGTGGTTATGTCCACTTCGCCTCCGAGGGCTCAGTGCCCCTCCTGCTTGTGCCGCTCTGGATCCCGTGGTCCCTGTTCACACCTGGGTGGTGTGTCGGGCTGACAGCCCTGGCCGGGAGGATAGGCACCACCAGGCTTCTTAGAAGGCTGACCCCCACTCTCCTCCACGCCCTCCTTAGCCTCTGGCCCTTCCTCCTGCTCTGACAAGGGAGCTCTGGCCCAGCCACTCCTTGTGATCGCCCATCACTTTTCCAAGCTTCACTGAGCCTCCCCAACAGACTGTAACGTCCGGTCTCAGAGGCCTGCGCTGCAAGCCTGAATTCCATGTCCTGGATGAGCACGCATGGTGACTCACTCTCCCCTCCCCAGCTTTGTCTTCTGCCTCCCCTGCCCGAGCACCCATCAATCACCTCCACAGGCCGTCCTGAAGCTAACACGTGGTGCCTGTTAGCCAGGCTCTGCCACGTTCTCCAGGGGAAGCAAGGGGGAGGGGCTTCTTCTGCTAAAACCCCGAGGGTTCAAGGGTTCTGGGGCCCATCCAGAAACACCTCCATGCAGGGTCTGAGGACCCCACACTCTCCCATCAGGGCCCTCCCATCATTGCAGGGGGCCTGCCAAGTCCCATCCACCCCGTGGCCGAGGGAGCTGGGTACTCTCAGAGATGTGCTAGGTGAACAGCTTTCTCGGTCTGCTTTGGGTTGGCAGATGGCATTTGTAAACTTGTTTTCTTTTTTCTGGACTTCCAGGGCAATTAATGCAACCTGGCAGCTATGGCATTTGGGGGCAGTGATCATTTCAAGTGGGGTGAAGTAGGGGGGCCCTTAGAACCCGAATCTGCTGAAGCCAAGGCTGTCCCTCCCATCACTGGCAACAGATCGGTGAACAGCCCAGCTTCAAAATCCATCCTGTGATGCTGCCTCCCCGAACCCGAGCCTGAGCCACTCTTGGCACTAAATGGGTTAGCCTGGGAACCCCGGAAATGGGACCCTGAGGACCACACCTTTAGGAGGGGTGCAGTCCCAGACAGCAGGAGTGAGGCCCGGGGTGAGGTGGGCGGGAGGGTGAGCCAGCTCGAGCAGACCAGTGCCAGACAACTGGGCTTTGCTCCTCACGTGTCTGTGCTTGGCAGGGAGGGCAGCTGTGTGGGCTGGAGCCTGTGGACAGCCCTGCTTCAGCCTGGACACCTGCCTGGGCTTGCCTCCCATCTGCGGCTGGGCTCAGACCCTCTCTCTCACCCTCTGTGGGGTGCAGGCTTCTTCCACCCGTAGCAGAAGCACCCGAGCACAAGTGGAATCAAGCAAGGCCCCCGAAGGCCTCGCTCAGAACCAGCACCCTGCCACCCCACTTACTGCCACAGTAAGTCACATGGCCTCCCCAGAGTCGAGGACCTGGGGTCGCCACCGAATATCAGGAGAGAAACTGAAAAGTGCGTGGCAAGGTGCACAGACCCAACGACAGGCTGAGCAGGGGCCCAGAGCTCCAGGGACACGGTGGGAATGTGGAATGGAGCTGGGGCTGTCCAGCGTCAGCAGCCGAAGTTCAGGTGAGGACTGGCTGTGTGTAAGTGACAACACATGTCTCCATGGGTCCAACGTCCCTGCATGGGCGCCCACGCCTCTCGCTTCCATGCAGGCGCTCCTGGGCCCCGACCGGGTCCCTGCTGGGCTGCAGCAGAGCCCAGGCAAAGACAGGACGAGGGGGAGGGTGTGACGCACCTGGCCGAATCCCACACAGGCCATTGCCCCACTGGTGGCTGGGACAGGGAACCGTGAGGCCCGCAGTGTCGGGGTGGTGCCTCAGAGAGGTCCAATCCCCCCCTCACCCTGGGATGAGGGCTGCTAGGTGGTTGTGTATCATGGTTTCCATGCCAAGCACTGCTGGCCTTTGTCAGCTGTCTCCGCAAAACCTGTCATCCCGAGGTCTCGCAACGGCTCATCCTTGCTCCTGAGTCTGGCTGGGTATGGGCTGGGGGTACTGCTGCCAGGGCTGGACTCCAGCTGGGGGACCCAGGAACCCACAGGGAGTTACTGGTCTCAGCAGCAGCTCTGCTGATCCCGCATGAGCATGCTCTGTGGGGGGGAGGGGGGCCTGAGCTGGGGCAGGCGGACCCCCCAGCCAGCCCACCTGGCCTGCCCACAGGGCGTTTCCGGGTTTCCAGAGAGGGAAGGAGGGCTTGTGAGGAGTCTTGAGGCTGGTACAGGCCTGGCACTCACCACTTTTGCCACCACCCTGGACCCTTCCGATAAAGCCCCACAGCCAGCCCAGATTCGGAGGGTGGGACACTGATGCCCCTTCTTGATGTGAGGGTCTGCAAAGTCACATCAAAACAAGGCAGGGTCTTGCACCCATTATCATCAATGAGATCATTTTAATTCTATGCATGTACATATGTGTGTGCGTGCATGTGTGTGCATGTACATACGAGTGTTGCATGTGTCTGTGTGCGTACATATGAGTGTATGCGTGCACATATGAGTGTGTGTGTGTGTGTTCGTGTGTGCGCGCGTCTATGTTTCTCTTTCCCAGTTCTAGCATCATGCTTACACTGGCCTTATATAATGATCTGGAGCTTCTCCTCTTTTCCTATGTCTGGGGAACCTGTATAGTGTTGCAGTTGGGGTAACTGACTCCCAGGAGAGGCTGGATCGAAGGCCGCTCAAGTCTTGTTGGTCTAACTGAACGGAGGCTCACCCAGCCCCTGCATAGGCCGGCGTGTGTTGGGCCGGTCTGATGGCAGTTCTCCCCAAGCGGAGAGCAGACTTGGAGACAGGGCAGGCACACCCACCCGCTAAGAAGAGGGAGGGGAGAGTACCCCTCCACCCTAAAATATAAATGTGTGGCTGTGCACCATTTTCTGTAAATAATTTCATTCTCCCTGGTAGTCAATGATGTGCACTTCATTTAACCTCAAAGATAGGCGTCTTTAGGGGCATCTGGGTGGCTCAGTCGTTAAGCGTCTGCCTTCGGCTCAGGTCAGGATCCCGGGGTCCTGGGATCGAGCCCCACGTCGGGCTCCCTGCTCGGTGGGAAGCCTGCTTCTCCCTCTCCCACTCCCCCTGCTTGTGTTCCCTCTCCGACTATCTCTCTCTCTGTCGAATAAATAAATAAAATCTTAAAAAAAAAAAAAGATCGGCGTCTTTGCCCACGAAAACAGGATTCAAACTTAAGGGGCTATTAGGAAGGATTCCGGAGGTGTGCTCTGCAGCCCCATCCACGGCAGGGAGTCAGGACAGGCATACCAGGCAGCAAGTCCTACTCGCATCGCGAGCCTCACAGGACCCAGAACTGGGGGCTCAGGAGGAGCGAGCTGGAGGGACTTCAGGGGGCAAGACTGGTGGTCGAAGGGGGCTGAGTCTCCCGCGTGTGGCGTGGAGCACCGCCTGGTTTCCCCCGCAGCCGGCCGCCCTGCAGGGAGGCTCTGCGCCAGGCCTCTGAGGGAGGCCCCTGTCCCCCACCTACAGGAGCCACCTTCGACAGCGGGGACTGTCCTTTCCCCAAACAGGAGGGAAGGAAACGTAAGGACAGCACTTCCTCCACCCTCAGAAGCCCCACCCCTCCCGGGCCCCCCGGAACCAGCACTACAGGGCTCCGGCAGAAGCCGCGACCAGAGGTCACCTGCTTTCAGACAAGTTAATCATTCTTCTTTCTCAAGCTTAGTAGACACAGCTCCAAGTGTTCTCCTGAGCACATTAAACATTTCCAGACTCCATAACCATTCGAGTCCCAGGGAGCACTGGCTTTCTGGGTTTCCCGAGACACGTTGGTAGTGCTTTCTGGCCTCCTTTGTGATTCATAAAACCTGGAGGCTGAGTGCAATTTGACTGATCCATTGTCTTAGAGAAACAGAAATTCCCAACAAAGAATTTTAACACGGAGTGGGATGACGCGGTGGGTTTGTGTGTAAGTCACTCTCCAGGAAAGGTTTCCGCTGCGTGTGTGCATGTGCGTGTGTTGGGCAGCGGGGACTCTGATGGCAAGGAGCGCTCGAGCGGAGGCAGCGGGCCCGGGCGCGCAGAGCCCCGCACCTGCCGTGGGCGGGCCGGGGCCCCGGGGGACAGCCCCCAGCTCCGCCGCCGGTACCACCATCCGCAGAAGCACGTCGAAGTCCCCAGGCAAAGGATGGACACGGCACATTCTAAGAATGTGAACTTGTAATAAGTGCGGGGTGGGGGGAAGAGGCTCCCCCAACCCAAAATGTAGTTGCGGGTGCATGCGCATCATTTTGTAGACAACGGATAGCAGTTCTTCCTTCTTTCGTCTTCTACTTGGGAAGCATTTACGAGCAGTCTCTCTGTGCAGACTGTTTCTTAGGCTTCTAAGTGAACGGAGGCTTCTAGATAGAGGACCTAGATAGAGCCACGCCTTCAGGAAGCCCGGGGAGAAGGCTTGGGGACGCGGCGGGGGTGGGTAATAAGCACGCAGAGATGTGGCAGAACCTTCGCACTGGGAGGATTGTCCGAAGCCAGCGCCTGGAGCCAGTGGGCGTGTGTTTCTGGAAGGGGCTGGGTGTGGGGGTGAGCGTGGCAGGTGGGCGGTGTCAGTGGCTGCCAAGCTTCGCGAATGTGTATTTAGCACTAGCTGTGGGCCCGCCACCAGACCGTTCCCTCTGCACAGAGCCTCTCCTTTAAACCCATGAGGGGGACCGTGAGCATCCCACCCCCACTGCAGTGGGAACTGGGTCTTCTCGGAGCTCACACACCTGTAAGAGCAGATCTGGGGCCCCGACTCCGGCCCGATGACCCCATCCCTTCTGCAAGACCTCCCCTGACAAGAGTGAAACGCTCCTGCCGGCCTTGGCTGGGGGCAGGGTCCTTCCTCTGGGTCCGCATGGAATCCCAGGTTGGAATGTGCACAGGACTCTCAGGGGGGTGTGCGGGGGGAGGGGGTTCTCGTGCTGGAGCTTAAACCCTGCAGGTCTCACGCTCCGAGGGGAGGCCAGGCGGATGGTCCACCGCCCACATCCGAGTGGCTGGTGTGGAGGAAGTGGGCCTCCCAAGGGTGGGGCTGCTAGTCACGGAAGACTCCCCGGCTCCTCTGGCCACAGAGGCCGCCGGAGGGGTCTCCTGCACCTGAGACTCAGAGATCCGTCCTCCTGGGCTTAGCCCTGGATAGGCTCAAGCTCAGTCCTGCCTGCCTTGTGGGTCTGCTCCCTGGTGGTTGGGTTGCAGGTCAGAGGCTGCCCCTGGTCTGGTCTGCTACCCTCGGCCAACTGACATTGTCTGTACGCCGGGGGTCCCCTCCACACGGGGGACTTGCTTTGTATGGAAAGCACTTCCTGGGGCTCTGTCCTAGGGCAGGTGGAGGTCGAGCACTTGGCCCTGGGCTCCATAGCTGCAGGTTTGCTGAGCACCGTCCAAGGCCACGGCCCCCGCCCGCCTGGTGCTCTCCATGAGGCTTCTGCCCGGGCAGTTTCTCTGGCCCTCTCTTCAGAGGAGAGAAAGTAGCTTCTTTTCTTTTCTTTTTTTTTTTTTTTAACCTATTTTGAGGGTTTTTCTCTACTCTGACTTTCTCCAGCAATCAGGCTCCACCTCCCTCTTTTTCCCAGAAATCTCTAAGTGTTCTGTCTGCTCCTGGTTTTCATTTGTTGGTTATCCAATTATGTCATGGACTTTCTTCGTCTATCTCTCTGGCTACATCGTCCCAGTGCAGCTGCATGGGGATGGGGGGCACATCTGGCCCCGGCCTCCCTCCCTTTCTCTCCACTCCACAGGCCACTTGGGGGGAGTTTCTCAGCCAGGTGGGGACGGTTTGCAATGCTGCAGCTCCACGTGGCCACGTGTCTCCCAGCCCCTGATATGGACCATGGCTCCATGCAGACATATCAAGTCAGCAGGCTCAGACCGGCCACCTTCTCCCCTCAGCCCTTACCCTGCCCCCAGCCTTTCAGGAACGGTGCCGCCGTCCCCAGGGGCCCAGGACGCACCGCCACGCCTCTCTCCTCACCAAGCAGCCATGGACCATTGACTCAGGCGCTCTGTCACTCCGACCCAAGTGTCCCTGAAGAACCGTCTCCTCCCCTCCCTGCCCATGGCCTGGGGGGCCGGGCCTCTAGCTTGGACCCGCGTCACAGCCCACTCTGGTGCCCCCCAGACAAACGGGACCCTCCAGCTGCTGGCTGGTCAGCCCCGGGCTGTGCCGTGGGACCTGCGGCCTCCCCTCTGTCCTGCAGCCTCCGTGGAGCCCACTGCCCTTCCCTCGATCCACGCTAGTGGTTCCAGACAGGAGCTCCTTTCTTAATCTCTGCCTTAGCGTGCACCACTCCTGTTTTCTGGAGATTTCCTTCTTCATCTTTGCCTCTTGCAACAGGTGCTTCCCGGCCCCAGGGCCCCTCCTGTGCCCAGCCTCCCTCTGCTGTCCTTGGGGAAACCGGGGAAGCCGAGGCCCGCCGCCGGGCTGGCTGCTCACATTCAGTCCATGCGCCCCCACCTGGACTCCCTACAGGCTGCAGGGGAACAAGGCCCTTCACACAGACCTCGACTCCCCGGCCACACCTCGTCTGCTGCCCTCTCCCTGGACGCGCCCCTTCCCTCCCCTTCTGTCTGTCCCTCTAAGATGTGGGTGTCTCTGTGGGGGGATTTGCAGGCCAAGAAGTCCTAGCAGTGTTTAACAACGGCCCTAATGTTGGAAGGGCAGGTGGTCTTCATCCGGGCTCCCCCGTAGACCACACTCGAAGGCAGGGCTGGGTCTGACCCACTGCGCACCCCAGCCCCGTGGAAATACTCCCGCCCACACGGCTCTCCCTGAGCATTTGTAAGAGTCTTCTGAATGATGAATGACAACCTCGCCACCTCTCCCGGTTCTCTAACAAGGGCTATGCGACCGTTGGGAGGAGCCCATTACTTTCCGAAGAAACCCAGTGTTGGAGGCTAATGATCTGAGTTCAAATCCTGGCCCTGACACCGAGTGGGGGAGCCGGGCTTCTACTTCTTCACCAGGGAGAGTGAGGTTTGCTTGTGTGTTCCTCGTGGAGCCGTGGGGACCGTGAGATGCAGCCCATGGGCGTGTCTGATCTGAGGCTCTGCACTCATCAGGCTCCCAGTGTGTCAGGTTTGCAGAACAGCCCCTCCTGGCCAAAGAGCACCTGCTCAGCCCCACGGACGTCAGTTCACAGGTGCGGGAGGGCCTGGCTCACTTCCTGCCAGCTGAGAGAGATCTTTGGCGTCCTGCGTCCTCTGCGTTCACAAAGCCCTCACACACTCAAGACAAGATTCTAAGTGCTGGGTCAGAAAAAAGGCACACTTCCTCCCAGGGCAGAATTTGAAAATAATCCCACCGTTCAGCCAGAGCATATTTTCTTCCTTCATTAACCTCTAGGCCATAAGGAAATGGCCAAGACTTGCCTTTCCCTTGATATGAAGTCATTTTCAGTATTTATTTTAAGGGACGCTATTGCATTTGAAAAGACCAGTGATTCAGGTCAGGCCGGGAACTGACGGTCTCATCTGGGACGCTCTAAACGATCACTCTTATTACATCATGGTCAGACCTCGCCTTTGCTCCATCACAGAAAGAAAAGGAGTAAGTACATCTTGGGTTCTGGCCGCATTCCCAACGTCTGGGCTTGTCTCCTGCGCCCAGAAGCTTACCTACACATTCACCAAAGCACAAAGCCTGCAGCTGGTGCCTCTGGGCTGAAGGACGGGTGCATTCTGCTGAAATTGGCAGTTGCCCCCTGAGCCAAAGGCCTTCCGGGGGGCACGCCCTGCGGTCCCTCTGTCGGGATTAGTCTCCCTCTCACACGCACGCACACGCACGCTTCCAATATCAGCTAGAAAGCGATGCCAGAGGAGGCCCAGGTAAGATGTGTGGATCAGGAATGCGCTCCTAGATGCAGAGCCTGCTATCTTATCCCAGGGTTTGTAGGCAAAGAAATAAAATAAGCAGAAATGCAGAATGAAAGCAGAGGTGCTCATCTCAAGCCAACCACGGGAGCAGAGCTCCAAGGGGCCCCTGGAATAGCTCAGAGCATTTGGAAGCTAAGCTATTTTTAATGGCAAGGGAAGGCTTCCGAACCCCCGAGTCCGGTGGAGAACCACAAGTGGAGGTGTATGTCTTCGGCAATCACGTCTGTTGCACCACGTAGCCGCTGCGGGGGTCTGCTGCCCCCGTGACATTGGCGCTGGGCAGCCTCACACCTAAGGTTGCAGAGAGGGGGGGGGCAGGGGGGCACGCACCCCCCCCCCCCCCAGCGCTCAGAGCAGCCTCCTTGCCGATGCTCTGCCCTGGGGAGGTTTCTCTGCAGCCCCGTAAATATTCAGAGTGTCATGCCATTCCCATTGCTGAAATCGTTTCGTGCTCTCTCAGGATAATGAACATGGGTTTTCTGTACATTTACTGCTTTCTTCATTTTTGCACAGTTCTTGCTTGCTCCTGGATTCCCCTCCCTTCCTATTTCATGCTAAATGGTTTCTCCTGCCTTGGTATTGCCCAGATTCTGCGTGTGTGTGCCTGCATGATGAGTCAGTGCTTTCCACCCAGGGCCGCGCATGTCAAAATCTTCCTGCAGCTCAGACTCGCGGGCTGCCCGTCTCACGGCTTGCTGCTAAACACCCGGCTCTTGCTTCCCCCAGCTTGGGCGCCCCACTGCCCACTCGCTCATTTTTAAATATTTATTAAGGACCTACTCTGTGCTGAGCTCGGGTCAGACTGCCATGAAGCAAGTTGATGTCAGCCCTCCTCCTCTCGGGGTGAAGGCTCGCGGGCACCCGGCGCAGCCAGGGCCGTGCCTGGCGACCTGATGTGGTCACGAAGAGCCGCCGCGAGCGGTGCAGAGAGCGTACCGCGTGAGGTCGGGCAGACCTGGTTTGCCTCGGCCGTAGCGCTCATTGGCCGCTTGAGCGGGGCCAAGTAGCTGAGCATCCACGCTCACGTCCCCAGCTGTAAAATGAGGATCACGTACCCACCGCCCTGGCGGAGGACCCAGAGCCCCCGTACGTAAAGCCAGCGGGACCTCCAAGGTGGTGCTTTTCCCTAAGAGTTTTTATTTGCAGCCTGTCTCTGGCCCAGACTCCTCTCGGAGAAACAGAGGCAGTAACAGACACGGTCCCCACACTGAGTGCTCAGCCTCTCACGGGGGAGAAAGACAACGACTTTTTTTTTTTTTTAAAGATTTTATTTATTTATTTGAGAGAGAGAATGAGAGACAGAGAGCACGAGAGGGAAGAGGGTCAGAGGGAGAAGCAGACTCCCTGCTGAGCAGGGAGCCCGATGCGGGACTCTATCCTGGGACTCCAGGATCATGACCTGAGCCAAAGGCAGTCGCTCAACCAACTGAGCCACCCAGGTGCCCCAAAAATTCAGGATTTTTTTTAAAGATTTTATTTATTTATTTGCGAGAGAGAGAATGAGAGACAGAGAGCATGAGAGGGAGGAGGGTCAGAGGGAGAAGCAGACTCCCTGCTGAGCAGGGAGCCCGATGCGGGACTCTATCCTGGGACTCCAGGATCATGACCTGAGCCGAAGGCAGCTGCCCAACCAACTGAGCCACCCAGGCGCCCGAAAGACAACGACTTTGATCCCATCCAGCGAGTGTCCACCAAGTCCTCGTGTTTGCGGAGAAGGCAGGTGGGCTTTTAGGGGGAGCTGTGAGCACACACAGGCTGACGCCCCCAGGTTCCTGGACACGATCCATGAGGTTCAAACGTAAATTGCAGGCGGAGCTTCAGACCCATGGGTGTTTTATGAAGGAGTTGATGTTTATGCTGAGCCTTAAGGTAGACACAGGCTGTGTCGCCCAGATCTCACGTTGAAGCCCTAACCCCCAGGGGGGTGGTTTTATTGGTTTGTTTCTGGTTTTTTGCAGGTTTGGGCCCTGGGTGTCCCTCAAGTGGCCTCCGGGACCCATCAGGGGCTGGAACAGCTGGGGGCACACACTCCTGGGACCCTCTCTGGTTCCCTTCCATGAAGGGGAGTTAGGTGACATGGGGCGGAGGCACAGGGAAACTGAGACCCAGAGAGACGGAGAGAGACTGAGGGATGGAGGGACGTGGGAGGGAACACGAAGTCACAGCAGATGCCCACAGAGGTGCGGACACTCTGCAGGGGAGAAGTAGGGAGAAACGCAGGGTCCCAGGCACTCCCCAGTAGGAGACGGGCCTCTGGGAGGCCACCGGGTGGTGAAGAGGTGATGGGCATGTGAGGACAGAGGGAAGGCGTCCGTCTGCAAATCAGAACAGGACCACGCATGTGCCTGGTGTTCGGCTTCCGGCCTCCGGAACAGCGGGGATCACAGGTCTGCTGGGTGAGCCGCCCGGTTGGCGGCTGTGAGTGGCAGTGGCCAAGCAGACAGTGGGTATCACGAAGCAGGATCACATTCAAAGTGGAGGCCACGCTGCGAGTAGAAGCCAGACTCTGGAAAGCGCCAGGCCCGTCTGGACGTGTGGACCGGTCAGGGTGCCACTGGTGAACAGAACGGCCCTCTGGGCTGAGCCGCAGGGCTGGGAGCCTACGTGCGGGGCCTTCACACCCGGCAGGGGACCCAGCAACTGCTGGAGATGGGGAGTGGCTTCATCAGACCTGGGCTTCAGAGAGATCTCTCTAGAAGCCATGGAAGGAGAAGAAGGAGGAGCCCAGGTGGGAGCCGGCTGCAGGGGTCTAAGCAACACGAGGCCCAGACTCAGAGGGGGCGGCAGGAAAGCAAGTCGGGGACAGAAGCAGGAGACCCTCCAGAGACACAATGGGCGTCCCCGAGCAGGTGCCGACGGTCTTTGAATGAACCCGGGCGGGCGACTGTGGAGAGCCGCGCACTCAAGAGTTTGCTGAATCTTGTCCACATGACTGCCCGATGACACTCAGTGTTCAAGCCGATTTGGCCAGAACCCTTAAGGGGGACTCCCGTGTCCATCTTTACAAGAGGTGTGTGGGATCATGCTCTGCCCCCGCGTGGGGTCCCGAAGGACCTGGGAGCCTGTGCGCTCGTGCTGGGGTCTGATCGCTGGCTGCCTGGGCGGATCACCCCGCTTGGGAGGTTTCACGATGGGGCTATATGAGATAAGGACACTGGGGTCAGAGATGTGGGCTGTGTCCCCCAGGGTCTCACTGGGGCTGCGTGGTAGAGCATGGCTGACCTCGGGGGCCACGCTCTGAACTGCATTTGCCGTGTCCCGTGAAGCGGAGGTGAGACCCAGGGCAGCCCCACAGCCCACCACGTCTGACGGCACCTCCGGGGCCCCAGAGCATAAAGGCTGTTTTTAGGTCCAAACCTCAGAACCTGCTGCACGGTCTCTAAGTGTCCCCTCCTCCTGGCATCTGGGGTCCCAGCCTCCAGGAGCAGTCCGGGAAGGACTCGGGGCACAGAGGGACGTCCCCACGGTGTCTCCTTCCCGACGTCCAGGCCTCCTGCGGGACAGGATCTTACCTCCCCTGGTGCGACTCAGTGTCTCAAAGACAGAAAATGGAAATGTTACTTTTTCTGGGCAAAACTCACAGTTTTATACATTTTCTCTGTAGGCAGAAATAGACCCTTTTTTTTTTCTTTCAGAAAAATCGAAGGTGACTTTCAAATGTCAAATTTTCAGACTGAGGACAAACTGCCTTTTAAATATCACATTTTCTGAAATGCGTACGTTTTTTCTTTTACCTCTTGCCATCTTTTCCCGAACACGTCCCAAGTCACAAGAGTGAGAGGCATCAAAGAGCGTGCATTTTCAGCAGAAGCACCTGACAGGTGTTCGCAGGAGAGGGAAGCGTTCTCCTAATTGGCCAGGACGCTGCAAGGGGACCTCACTCCTGGGTGAGGGGTCAGGAACCTTCACTGCTCCCTGCGGGAGCTTGCATGGGCTCGTGGCCTCCAGCGTGGTTTGTGAGCATGTGTGCAGAGCTCCCGGGCCACTGGGCGGGACCTGCCCACCACGCAAGCCTGGCTGACTCTTGGGGCTCAGCGGGTGCCCCCCCGGGGCTGAGCCTTGCTCTGCTCCTTCCCAGAGCACGGCCTTGCAGAAGAGACTTCATGTCTGCACGCATCAGTGTCTTCATGCACAGCGAGGACAGCCTGAGGATGCCACCTACTGCTGGACCGCCCCAGGGTCAAGCCCCTGAGGCTTAAACGAGACTCCAGGTGGGGCCCAGTTCACCCCGCCGCTGTCATCAGGTCCCACCAGGAAGGCCCAGAGTTGGCAAAGGGGAGGGGTCCTAGGAGCCGGCCAAGGGCAAGCACTGGTCAGGACCCCGGGCAGGACCTGTGGCCCGCACTTAGCTCAGTGTCCCCGTGGTGCCGAGGGGCAGCCCCCACTGCGAGCAGGCAGACCCTCCCCCAAAGCGTCCCAGAGACAGGGGAACCCAACAGAGAGTAGGGGTGCTGGGGGGAGGCTCCACTGTGGCTTAGGGCATGTCAGTGTCCTGGGGCCACCGTAACAAACTCACACAGACGTGGGACTTAAACCACGGAAGTGTACCCTCTCGCGGAGGCCAGATGTCTGAGAGCAGGCGGTTGGCAGGCTCGGTTCCTTCTGGGGGCTCTGAGGCCTCTCCCAGCTCCTGGGGCTCCCGCCAACCGTTGGCGTTCCCGGGGTGTAGACGCATCTCTGCAGTCTCTGCCTGTGCCCTCTCTCCTCTCTCTCTGGAAAGTCACTCATCACTGGACTTGGGGTCCAGCCTGATCCAGGAGGATCTCATCTCTAGGTCCTGAACTAATTACACCTGCAAACTAATTACACCCTATTTGCAAATAAGGTCACAGTCCCCAGCACTGGGAGGTAGGACTCAGATGTATATTTGGGGGCGGGGGGCACACTCAAGCCACTAGAAGGAGCAAGACCGAACCCCACTGCAGGGAGAGGGATGACCCCCACACCCCAGCCCACCCCCAGCAGGCAGCTCTGCGCCTCAGTTTCGTGACTTGAAGGATGGGAGCCATTATTAACAGTAATATAATAATAGTAAACCTTGCCTCGGTTTCCCATCCAGGGGGATCACGAGGAGCATAGCAGTGAGCATGCACAGACCAGCGTCTTCCATAATAACGTCATCTCCGAGCTGCATACCACACTCAGTGGTGACTCACCGTTTTGCAAAACCACGGGGGCTGCGAACATCGATTTTAAAGCCACACAGACCGCCGTGCAAGGAGTGTCCGGTGGCGGAGAACGTCGCTCGCACACACTCCAAAGTAAGGTCTTGGCGCTGGCCATGGGGCGGCTAAGGGCCACGCCGCTCTGTGGGAGCCCCAGCGGGCGGGCGGCTGTTGCTGCTTTGGCAAGGAGGCTTCCAGGGAACAGCCGACCGCCGGGAAGGCGGGGGTCCGGGGCCCGGCCCTGAAGGGCAGTGCAGAGGGGCTCGGGTGGGGTGGGTCACCCCCTGGGCTCACGGGCTCTGAATCCACACCCAAGGCCCCAAATCATGAGTTTCATGGACTGTTTTCCACATCTTCTTATCGTGAGAATGGGTGCAGCTATCATGCAGAAAGGGGAATTACAGACGGGGAATGTTCCGGATCCTTAGCTCGAAGCACCACCGCGTCCCTGCCAGGTTGTGGATCCTTGCATTCCTGAAAAGCAGCCACGGAGAACACTGTCACCCTGGGGTCAGGCCTCCCCCTCCCACCTTCCTCCTGCCCACGTGTGACAGGCAGAGAAACTGAGGCCCGAGAGAGGGAGCCAGCCCTGGGGGTCACGGGCAGGTAAGCCCAGGGCTCAGGTCTGCTCAGCGGCCCAAACGCTCTTGCTGAGTGCTGGACGGGACTCACCCTCTGGACCCACAGTCGGCCCGGCTGGACGGTGCCAGGGCCTGGGCGCGAACACAGAGTTAATAACAAGTGTCTTCAATTTCGAGTCTACTGTGTGCTTGGCGCTGAGCTAGGCACTTGGAAGATTTTCTCTCTTTGAATCTCAGGACACCCGTAAAGGTCATTATGAGACCCATTTTACAGATCAGGGAACAGTCGTGGCAATGGTGTGTTTATCAAATTCTTTCATCTGAGACCCCCTCAGCCTGAGACTTCAGGTCGGTTTGGACGGGAGGGGTCTGTCTGGTCTGCTTTATCATCTTCTCATTTCCTGGAAGATGAAACTGAGGTTCAGAGAGGACCAATATCTCCTCGCCCACGGCCTTGTGGGTACACGGGCGTGGCGCCAGAAAGCGAAAACCAGTCCCCGTCCCTCCATCCAGCCCCATCTTCCCGCCAAGCTCTGGCATGAGCGCCTGGCGCCTTCTCCCACCTGCTGCTCTGGGAGCTGCAAGGAGGAACACACTGTTTGCGAAGTTCTGGGAGTTCTTCTCTGCTCTGTGTCACATAAACACAGGACTGGGGATTGTCACCACCATCAACATTAATTACAGTAAAGGGAAAACAGCATTTCACTGTCACTTCACTGAAGCCGTAATTACTAACGTCTCTGGAAAATACTCCTGGAACCAGCATCACCCCACTACCCTGGCTTTCTTTATTCTATATTAGGGAAAAAAACAACACACAGCCAGCCCCACTAAACTCGGGCTCCCTCTGGGGGCCAGCGAGGCGTCCGCTCCCCTGCCCAGGACTCGAGGTCACTGTGCGGAAAGGCACGGGAGTTTCGGGGGTCCCGAACTCAGAGTCTTCGCTGGTGCCACTGAAAAGCTAGGGGTGTTGATGCATTTTATGTATTTGTTTATTTGCCTCTTATTTTCATGGGGAAGGAGGTCATTCTGAGAAAGAAGCATTTAGAAACCAAAGTAGTGCCTGAACCCTGTGGGGCGGCCTGGGTTCGACCGTCCACCAGTCACAGCTGAGCATCGGCGTCAGCCCGGCCGTCTGCCTCCCGTGTGCACGGAGCCCCTGCTGTCCTCGCCCGCAGGGTGACAACGGGGCTGCCTGGGCCCACCGCCTCCCACTGTCCTTCCACTGCCAGCTTCTCCCTGGGAACGTCCTGCGTGAGGCCCCGTCCGGCCCGGACACGAGTCCTTCGGGGAATGTGGACATGACAACAGCTGGAAGTCATAGAAGATTTTGTCGATCGGAGGCAAGGGGATGAAACCCACCACGGAGCTGCTTCTGCTTCTCCTGCAAAAGGCAGGGGTGGAGGAGACCGAGGCCCAGTGGGTGGGCGTCCGTGGTGTGTCTGGGCCACCTCAGCCGTCCGTCTGTCTTGGAAGCGTTAGGAGGAATGCAACATCCCAGGAGAGCGGCGGGTGGCGGGCAGAGACGCAGCTTCACGGGGTTCCCATAGTGGGTGACGGCCGGGCTCTGCCTCGGGGCCTGGAGCCCAGGCCTGTCCCGACACCGACCTTCCTGCCCATGGCCTCACAGATGTACCACACGGGGCAGAGAAGAGCCGCCGTGGTCCAGGCGGGACCCAGGCATCAGCGGGTCCGCCAGCTCAGCGTTGTCCCAGGAATGAGCCGTGTGCACCCCCCAGGGGAGCCAGCAGTCCCGGCTGAGCCCCCAGCAAAGGCGCAGTGCTGCTGAAGGCCCCGGGATGTGGGCCGTGAGCCACGCAGCCGGTGGTAACAGGGACTGGCTGGACGGTGACGGGCCTGGGACGCTGCACGGCCAGCACGGACGCCGCCTTGCGTCCGTGGCCCAAGGGCGGCCTGAGCCCCTTCTGTCTGGGGTCCGGGCACCCCCTGATGGCCGTACGCCGAGACAGGCTTCCGTCTGTCCGCGGGCAGGACCCGGGCTTTCTTGGCAGTGCCATCTCTTTACAAATGTGACTCCGGGTTGTGTGGAGATGGGTCTGAGAATTCACGGCCTCAGCAGATTGCCCACCCTGGGCTCATTCCCTTCCCCAAAGCTCCCCTCGCCACAGGAAGGGAGCCCAACCACGTCCCGCGAAATGATCCATCCACCTCACGAGCTGTGTCTGCCGACCGATTGACATCCACAGGCCTGTATGTGCAATTTTGCAAGTGACCCCCGTAAGACTCACGGAGGTGAAAAGAATCCTATGGGTGTTATTCAGCTGTGAGCTGCAGACAGGAGAATATCTCCGACAAAATAACCAAGGCTTGCATTTGTTTAGCTCTCCGTAAATCTTAGAGGGCTTTCCTACCCAAGACGATTCCGGCTCTTTACGGCATGTCCCTGAGGTGGGACGAGGACGCGTTCTCGTCCCCTCTCCCTAGACAAGGAGGACGAATCGCTGGGCTAACGCAGGGGCACTAATAAAGAGCTATCCCGAGCAGACTGCTCAGCTCCGGAATAAAACGTCGACCTGTCCTGGCCGAGTTCACTTCTCCGTCTGGAGACCCGGGCACATCAGAGATACTCAATACCTATTTGATAAGTATGTTTTGCCATAAAAGTAGCTTGTTTGACAAGATAGCCCTAACCCCTCACAGACAGACCGGGGCATGACAGGTGCTAGTGGGTCTCTTAAGCAGAACTGACTGAGTTAATGTTAGAGCACCTTTTATCCCTGTTTCCTTTATTGAAAATTTAAACTTCATGCTTTTTAAATTCCATGCTAATTGAGTCCTGCTCACCTGTTGGATATCCACAGGGGACCCATATGGGGCCACGTGGAAAAGTGCAGACTGACATGGAGCCTGAAATCAGCCCTAAAACTCACCGGTGGTACGTTTGGCAGTTCAAACACACCCCCACTTGCAGCTCTGGCTGGATCTGGACTGCACTTTTCCCACCCAACAAGGGGATGACAATCCCACCTCACTCGTAGTTATGGGGTTTAGGAGTCCAGCGAGTCAGGCGTCTGCCAAAGGGCTTGCTCTCAGCGAGTGCTTGACACAGGTGGGGTGCCCTACCTGTTCCCAGACTGCCTACCCTCCGTCAGGGCCCGAGAGTCTCACAGAATAGATACTCTCATCAGAAATGAAGGTGCCACTATTCTCTGCTTCATGGATTGGAAGTTTCCTTCTCATTTGTGGAGGCTCAGTTTAAAGACAGGGGCCCGTTCCTGCTCCCAAGGCTCCAGGTGACCCCCCAGGCTGTGTACACTTTCCCACTGAGGCTGTGACTTCCCACCTCTGTGCCGTGTCCCGGCCGCGTGGACCGCCCCTTCCCATCCCCCACCCACAGGCAGGGAGCTCTGGACGGGCATCCAAGGGTGAGACTCGTGCACGGGGGTGTTCCCATCTCCCACATCCAGGGAGCCCCTTGCCCGCCCCTTCCCACCATATTGGAGCTTTCCTGCTCCAAGCCACTCAGGCTGGTCTAAGTCCATTTCATCTCCCTGTTGCTGAGCTGGGTCGGGCGGAGCCTGGGCTTCAATGCTTGCGGGTCTGTCACCGAGTCTCGGAGCTTGAGGTCTATAGTCCCCTTTCTTGGTACTTCCCAAAATGGAGATGGATCTTCCCACCCCGAGGTAAGCTCTCCCCGGTCATCTTGCCAAACACCGTGCTAACGCTGAGTATGGGAGGAAACGTGCATGGAGGCAGATGTGCCCCAGGTCCACACCAGCTCTCGAGTTCGCGCGTCTGCGAATGGGAGGGGCTGGTGCTCCCACCGCAAGGTGGACCTGAGGTTGCCGGAAGCGCACCAGGTCTTGTTCAGGGTCAGACTGGGATGCGGTGGCCAGGGAAGGGGCTGGGATTCTGCCTTTCTAACAAGGATCCTGGTGCTGCAGATGCTGAGGGTCTTGGAACATCCATAGCACCTGGCCTGGGTCCTGGAATCAGGATAACAGCTATGTGGCTGTGGCACGTGACATCTCCGCTCACGTCCCCAAATGATGGCAGGGACGCCGGTGTCCTGGGCTTGGGGGCAGCACGGGAAGTTCTGTGTGTACCCGTGCAGTTGAGGAAAGGTAACGGTGTCAGGCGGATCACACTGCTTCTCTATATAGGCAAGAGATACAGGAGCTTTAGCAATAAAGATAAATGAGCTGTCAAGCCACAGAAAGACATGGAGGAAACGTAAGTGCACATTGGTACGTGAAGGCGGCCAGTTTGAAGAGGCTACACACACACGGTAGGATTCCACCTCTGCGGCATTCTGGGAAAGGCAGATCTATGGAGACGGAAGGAGCAGCGGTTGCCTGGAGTTTAGAAGGAGGGAGCGGTGGCTAGGTGGAGCCCAAAGGATTTTTAGAGCCGCGAAAGTATTCTGCATGGTGCCATAACGGTGGATTTGTATCGTTATACACACGTCAGACCCACAGAATGCATAACACCGAGCGAGCCCTACAGACTTTAGTTAACAAAATGTATCAACGTGGGCTCATCCGTCCTAACGAGTGCACCCCACTGATGCAAGATGTTCATAAGAGGACGACTGTGTTGTGGGGATATATGGGAGCCCCCTGCTTTCCTTTGATTTTTCTGTTACCCTAAATGTGCTCCATAAAAACTACAGGCTATTAATTAAACAAAATGACCTCTTCCAACGAGACAAAAAGATACAAGAACTTAGCAGCAGAAAAAGTGGGACGAGCACGCTGCACAGAGCAAGGGCAAACTTCCTCCGCCTGCAACTTCATCTTAGCCCTCCACCCACCAGAGGAAGGAAAAAAAAGCACCAATAACAAAAATACCACCAGCCCATAGACCCAAGACTCCCCTGGGTCTGCAGAGAGCGGCCCTTCGCCTGTCACATGGAGGTTTTCCATCACCCTGGTGCTCATGGGTGTGTGGGTGGAAGTAGCTGTGTTAATAACACCTTCCCGAGGGCCTCCTCCACGGCTGGGCAGAAGCAAGGTCCGATGCCCAGGGAAAGCATTCTCCAGGCGTTCTGCCCCGCAGGGCCGGGCCTGCTGTGTTCTGGGCCCGGGGGATGCCTCTCACAGAGCGCCAGGTCCTGTTTAGTGCCCTGGAGACAGGCGATGCCATTGATCTTTGTCCAGGAAGTCAGGGCCCCACCCGCGGCCCTGCTCCGCCATCTGGTCCGGAGCCCCCACCTAAACAGAAGTGTAATTTGACATTTTCAGGTGGAATAGAGAGTACTTGTCTATGGAAGCAATCGTTAAGAATATTTTCATTCTCGTGGTTGCTAGAAAATTACAGATAAGATGACCATATAATTTATCGGTGAAACTAAGACGCATTTGAGAGTAAATGGCAGGGGAGCATGACAAATAACCATATATACGTGATTTAAAAAAAACAAAGATGGGTATGTGTCTGTGTGTATATGTATGAAGATGTACGTACACATACAATATATATGTATAGACATGTATACACATACACAAATCAATTGGTTTTATCATATTGATAGGCCTATATAATAATTCTGTGCAAAAATCATTTTCAAAAATAAAATATACTCTAAAAATAGCATACCTTTGTGATCATTAAAGCACAATTTTTAAAGTTTCTTTATATTGATTGTCTTAATTTTAAAATAACGCTGCAACTTAGTCATACTGGTATGTATCCATGAGCTTTCTTAGCCATATCCGTGTCAAGCATATGTTACTAGTATTTTTCTGAAGAATGTATTTTTAATGTGTTTTCAACTTTTATATATTTAAAACAGTGTCCACATTTTTCAAAGTTGAATTTTGGGGGTAATACACTAGAAAGTGATGAAAAATTCATTTGACCCTTCTCTTTATACCTTAATACTCTTCATTGACAAAATATTTTCTCTACGGGTACTGAAGTAGCCAGTTGGCTCAGAGCAATTTCTGCTAAATGTGGATATTCTCTTGCCTCACTTTTCATTGACATACCTAAATATGTCACCCTGTGTATTTTCTTTTTTTTTTATTCTTATGTTAATACCCATACATTACATCATTAGTTTTAGATGTAGTGTTCCATGATTCATTGTTTGTGCATAACACCCAGTGCTCCATGCAGAATGTGCCCTCCTCAATACCCATCACCAGGCTAACCCATCCTCCCACCCCCCTCCCCTCTAGAACCCTCAGTTTGTCTTTCAGAGTCCATCGTCTCTCATGGTTTGTCTACCCTCCGATTTCCCCTGCTTCATTCTTCCCCTCCTGCTATCTTCTTCTTTTTTTTTTTCTTAACATGTATTGCATTATTTGTTTCAGAGGTAGAGATCTGAGATTCAACAGTCTTGCACAATTCATAGCGCTTACCAGAGCACATACACTCCCAGTGTCTATCACCCAGTCACCCCATCCCTCCCACCCCACCCCCCACTCCAGCAACCCTCAGTTTGTTTCCTGCGATTAAGAATTCCTCATATCAGTGAGATCATATGATACATGTCTTTCTCTTTTTGACTTATTTCGCTCAACATAATACCCTCCAGTTCCATCCACGTTGTTGCAAATGGCAAGATCTCATTCCTTTTGATGGCTGCATAATATTCCATTGTATATATATACCACATCTTCTTTATCCATTCATCTGTCGATAGACATCTTGGCTCTTTCCACAGTTTGGCTATTGTGGCCATTGCTGCTATAAACATCGGGGTGCATGTACCGTTTCTGGTCCCTACTTTTGTATCTTTGGGGTAAATACCCAGTAGTGCAATTGCGGGATCATATGGTAGCTCTATTTTCAACTTTTTGAGGAACCTCCATACTGTTTTCCAGAGTGGCTGCACCAGCTTGCATTCCCACCAACAGTGTAGGAGGGTTCCCCTTTCTCCGCATCCCCGCCAACATCTGTCATTTCCTGACTTTTTAATTTTAGCCATTCTGACTGGTGTGAGGTGGTATCGCATTGAGGTTTTGATTTGGATTTCCCTGATGCCAAGCGATATTGAGCACTTTTTCATGTGTCTGTTGGCCATTTGGATGTCTTCTTTGGAAAAATGTCTGTTCATGTCTTCTGCCCATTTCTTGATTGGATTCTTTGTTCTTTGGGTGTTGAGTTTGATGAGTTCTTTATAGATTTTGGATACTAGCCCTTTATCTGATATGTCATTTGCAAATATCTTCTCCCATTCTGTCGGTTGTCTTTTGGTTTTGTTGACTGTTTCCTTTGCTTTGCAAAAGCTTTTTATCTTGATGAAGTCCCAAGAGTTCATGTTTGCCCTTGCTTCCCTTGCCTTTGGCGATGTTTCTAGGAAGAAGTTGCTTCAGCTGAGGTCAAAGAGGTTGCTGCCTGTGTTCTCCTTTAGGATTTTGATGGACTCCTGTCTCACATTGAGGTCTTTCAACCATTTGGAGTCTATTTTTGTGTGTGGTGTAAGGAAATGGTCCAGTTTCATTCTTCTGCATGTGGCTATCCAATTTTCCCAACACCATTTGTTGAAGAGACTGTCTTTTTTCCATTGGACATTCTTCCCTGCTTTGTCAAAGATGAGTTGACCATAAAGTTGAGGGCCCATTTCTGGGCTCTCTATTCTGTTCCATTGATCTATGTGTCTGTTTTTGTGCCAGTACCATGCTGTCTTGATGATGACAGCTTTGTAATAGAGCTGAAAGTCCGGAATTGTGATGCTGCCAGCTTTGCCCTTCTTTTTCAACATTCCTCTGGCTATGCGGGGTCTTTTCTGGTTCCATATAAATTTTAGGATTATTTGTTCCATTTCTTTGAAAAAAATGGATGGTATTTTGATGGGGATTGCATTGAATGTGTAGATTGCTCTAGGTAGCATTGTATTTTCAGTCATACTCTGTGTCAGATGCTTTAGGCTGAGTGGAAATAATGCATACAACATGAAGACTTGAACGTTTAGGAAGGAGTAACGAGAAAATATGTGGATCAATGGAAAAGACTATTTTCTCTTGCTTTGAAATACGTATGGTGGTTTAATGCAAAACGTAGAGTATTGGTTACAGGATTTGTAACACCTGCAGACGGGTCTGGTACGTGTGATAACTGTCACACAAAAGGCCAGTGGACGGTAAATGGACCTCCAGGTTTGCAAGACTCGTAGCGGATATGAAGTGGTGCAGTTATAACATGAGGTTTACTGTAAAAAAGTTCAAGATGTAGGTAAGAACATCTAAAGCAATCATGACAGAAAGACCAAGATATGCATCTGCACCTGCATCCATATCTGTATCCATTTACGTAAGATGTGAAAAGCGAAACGGAGGGGAACCATGTGGGGAAAACAGCAAATTGATGGAATCATCAAGCCATTTCAGTGACCACATTAATGTAAATTGACTAAACACTCAAGTAAAATTCAGAGATTTTCAAAATACTATAAAAATGCAAGTCCCCAACTATAGGCTTTCTACAGGAACTGTTCTTTAAATATAATAGCGCAGGTAGGAGAATGGGTGGAAATATAGACCATGCAAACAGCATAAGAAGACTGGAATGGCTGTATTAATGTCAGATAAAGTCCACCTCGAGATGAGGTGTAGTCACAAAGATAAAGATGAACATTTCATAGGAAAAAAGGGCAAATTCTTGAGGAAGACATACAACCATATGCATGGATATGCCTATAAACAGAGCTTAAAAACGTAAATTATAAAAATCTCACAAAATCAAAGGGAAAAATAGACAAATATACAATCGTAGTTGAGGATCTTAGTGCCTCTCTCTCAGCAATTAATAGACCACATAGACCAAAAAGATCAGTATTGTCAGGGAGGATCTAAACAACACTATCAATCACCTTCACCAAATTGATACTTACAAAGCACTACACAAAATGACTTCTTTCCAATATGTACATGGTGTAATCACCAAGATAGATCATATGCTGGGCCATTAAACAAGTATTAGTAAAATTAAAATGAATTTAATAATACAGAATGTGTTCTCTGACTAGAATGGAGTTGAGTTAGAACTCCACAGTAGTATAATATCCAGACAAATCCATACATGTGGAAATTAGATATTACACTCCCAGATAATCATGGGTCAAAAAGGAAGAACAGAGGAAAGAGATAGTTATTTTTTTTATCAGAATGTTAATGAAAATAAAGCATATTAAAGATCTACAAGATGTAATTAGAGCAGTGCTTTTAGGGAAGCTCATAGTGTTAAATTCTCATATCAAAAAACAATAATGGTATACAATCGATTTAAATTTCCATCTGTAGAAGCTAAAACTAGAAGGAAAGTTAATTCAAAGTTATTAAGAATTAGGAAATAATAAAGACAAGAACAGAAATCTGGAAATAGAGAAGAAAATCAAAGATATTCATGATTCCAAAAGTTGATTTGTTGAAGAACAAGAAATTGAAAAGCTTCTGGAATAATTCATGCAGAGAAAGAGAAAGAGAGAGAGAGAGAAGGCCAAGTATGGGCAACATGAATGCAATGGAGGACATAACCATAGATTCTACAGATATTAAAAGGAAACAAGTGAATATTGTGACAATCTTTGCCAATACATTTAACAAATCAGGTAAACTTACTGAAACAAAATGTATCAGAATCAACTCAAGATGAATCTGAATAAAAGAGGCCAAAATCTATAATGAAAGGGAAATGTATCTTTTCCATGAATTAAAGACTCAACCCATGCGAGACATCATCACTTCTCCCTGAATCAAGTTTTAGATTCCATGCAACCCCCAAAACAATCCTACAAGGCATTTTTGTAGAATTTGCCAACTTGGTTTGAAACTTTATAAAGAGATGGAGAACATCTAGAATACATTTTAAAGATCTTTAAAAAAGAACAAAGTAAATTTACATGCCTGACTTCAAAACTTACTCTAACACTATAACAATGAAGACTATATGGTACTGGTATAAGAACAGAAAGGCTGGTTACTGAAATAGAACAGTGAGCCCACAAACAGAGTCCATTAATTTTTGAACAGTGGCATCAAAACAATACAATCTGAAAAGGAAAGTCATTTCAACCATGGTGCTGGAACCACAAGAAATCTTTAGGAAAAAAATACAAAAAACACACCTCAACTCTTACCCCACACTATACACAAACATTTAAAACTATGAAGTTTCTAGAAGAACACACAACAGTGTGTCTTCATGAGTTGGGGATATGCGAAGTTTTCTTTTTTTTTTTTTAAAGATTTTATTTATTTATCTGAGACAGAGAGAATGAGAGAGACAGAGAGCACATGAGAGGGGGGAGGGTCAGAGGGAGAAGCAGACTCCCCGCCGAGCAGGGAGCCCGATGCGGGACTCGATCCCGGGACTCCAGGATCATGACCTGAGCCGAAGGCAGTCGCTTAACCAACTGAGCCACCCAGGCGCCCTGCAAAATTTTCTTAATACACAGAAAGCAATAACTATAAAAGAACAAAAAGTAATTAATTTGGCTTCATCAAATTTATACCTTCTTACTAAGAGACCGCATTAAGAGACTGAATAGACAAGCCTCACATTGCAAAAAAAGGAAAATATGCTGACAAGGACTTTTATCAAGACTATAAAAACTCTGAAAACTTAGTGAAGAAAAGATGAAATAACCTAATTAAAACCGAGCGATGGATTTTAAGCAAGATATACAAATGGTCAGTAAGCACTCACATCAGAAAGTGCTCAACATCATTAGCCCTCAGGGAATGGAAATTTAAAGCAAAATAAAGTGATTCATTCACTCACCAATAATAAAACAGCTGAAACTAAAACCATTCACAACACAAAATATTGGTGAGGATGCAAATCAGTCAGAACTCACATATTTTTGGTGACATTTTAGAATGCTACAACCACTTTGGAAAATATTGGGCAGTTTCTTCTAAAACAAACATATGCCCCGTGAAAGGCAGTCATATGTCTACAAAAATGCTTACTCAGGACTGTCCCTAACAGCTTTATTCATAATAGCCCCACACTGGAAACAGCCCACGTGTCCATCAACAGGGTAACTGAGAAACAAACCTTGGCAGTAGATTCATCACATAAACCCACTGTTTTATATTCACCAATGAAAAGGAAAAAAAAACCATACAGTGATACACAACCACATGGATGAATCCCAAAGTCATCATGCTGAGTGAAAGAAACCTTTCCCCCAAAAAGGTCTATTCCAGATGATTCAATGTATATGAGGTCCTAGAACAGATTGCACTCATGTATGGCGAAATAAATCAAAACAGTGGAAGGAAATGAGGAAGTGGAAATATTCTGTATCTTTTTTGGCTTAACCAGTGAATTTATCAAAATTCATCAAATACTACCCTAATAATTGGGCACTTAACAGTATGCAGTATGCAAATTCTAACTGAAAAGAATATATATATATATATTTATATATATATAAAGTTGAGTTAGTAATCTTCATGTTAAAATATTTAAGGATGAAATGAACTGAGTTCTACAACTTACATTAAAAAGAATCCAAAAAATAAGGGGGATGGATGAGTAAAGAGATGGATAATTTTGTGAAAAGCAAGTATAATAAATTGTTAATGGTACAACAGAGGTTAGTACACATATGGGTGTTCTCTGTAAAATTCTTTCATCTTTTCTGTATGTTTGAAACTTTCCGTAATTAAATGTTGAGGAAGCAAGAACTTCTTCAAAACTGCTTATCACATATTGATAAACCCCAAGTCGCCATTGTAGCGTTCCAAAATTAAGTCTTAACTACCTCTCGGTGTTCAATACCATCAGTTTCTTGCTTGCTTCAGGACCGTTAAACATCTAAATAATCGCAAATTGCTGAGAGCTTTAAATCTCAAATTATTTTTGGAACTTTGCATGTAGAATTCTTTGATTAAAGATTTCTAAAGTCCAAGAATTTTGAACATAATGTACCTGGAATGTAGAGGATTCCTCTGCACTTAGTTTGATTTATATAACACCTCAAGGATCAAATATGTTTAAGACCCAAGTCCAGGCTACACCAGCAGTGCTGATAAAGTTTTCATATCCACAGTCGGCTTCCTTACAAAACATGTCACAGTTTACTTGAATTGCGTACATATATTGAGTATTTGTAAATCTTTGGTTGGTGTGATATCACAGTGCAGATGCTGTCAGGAACTGGAGATGCACCACAGTCAATTCCAAGCTCCATGGTTCCTTAGTCTAGTGAAATATTCTTCTATCATAACTCTGTGCCCCATCAAACTTTATTAAAAATTTCTGTACGAAACCAAATGGCTTTCTCTTCAATGTTAAAGTTTTAACAGATTATAATGATTTGCACAGTTAGTTAAGAAGATCTTGGCACCAAAATCTTCCCAAAGCTTTCTTTTAATTTTATTGATTGTATTAATAAGACCTCATCTTAAAAAATAAGTGAACTGATTCACTGCTTTCAGGATCTGATGGTGTTGGCATAAAGCTTTGCATTATTTAACTATTTGTAACACTCTCCTGATAATCTGCCCAGCGTGTTACTAGCTGTTGCTTTACTTTTCAGATGTACATGATCGACAATGAGTGAAATTAGCTTAGGAAGAGTCAACTGATCAGAAAGAACAGCCGTGCTTCTTGGAATGAGATGGCACTCTGTTTTCGCAACTGCACAGAGCCAGTTTTCACTGTTGAGGACACACTGCTTAAAATAATGACCAGCGTTTGAAGAAGACGCAGATGCTCCTTCAGGAGCACGTGGAGAGTGGTTTCGAAATCCTATCAAAGATGCATTTCACTATAAAATGTCTTGAGAAGCAGAAATGCAGGTCTTGATTTTCATTCAATAGGTGCTTTATTTTTGAATGCCCGCACAGTGAAAGTTATTGCAAAATAAATGTCTTCAGCCAATATAATAAATTATAGATTTATACCATACAGCAAAATACAAACTGTCAAGAGCATTCGGACTGCTATCTACATACTCTATGGCAGAGCTACCCTGCCTTCACTCCCCAAACGCCTCTCACACTCCCCTCATCGGCCAGGCCCTGTGAAGAATTCTTCATAGTTAATCACTGTCTCAGCTACAGCTCTAGATTAAGAGCACAGTGGAAGCTGGAAGTGCAAGGTGGCAGGTTCTGGAATCCACCTGGCTCATTTTAATGCAACTATTAATAATAGGTCATTTAACAGTGAAACATCTGGCACAAAATGCTAAACAGGACAGGGGTATGAGACACCCTCTGGCAAATTGGGACATGTGGTCATCCCATTAAAGGATGTCCCAGATGGTCCTATGTAATACAGACAGACCCAGGGTCAGATCCGGATGCCTGCAGACCTGTCCCAGGTGAGTCCCAGCACGGCCACGCTGAGCAAGTCTTGTCCAGACAGACTGCTCCTGTCTCCCTTGACAACAAAGGTGAGTCTAGATGTATTCATGAAAATGACTGATATATTTTGCAGGTATATGTAATTAAATATCTCTCATGTATAAGGAAGACATAAAACCTCATTTAGTTCAGAGCAATCTCCATGGACTTCATAGAAAGAGGGAATTATCCTGCATTTAGTTTCTGAGATGTTGGAATATTAGAGATTCAGATTCTGCTTGTCTGCGAATAATTCCCTGGATGCCTCAGGTGCAGAGGGGCTGGCGTCTGGGGACTGGGCAAGGGTGGACAGGCACAGTCCACCTGCACTAGCCGTACCTAGGGGGCGCTCAGAGAAGATGTTTGCGGGCATGTTTGATTCAAGTGTCCAATAATCAAATGCCGACAAATATTAGCAGATCGTATCACTGTTTTTCTTTCTTTGGCATCATTTCCATACCGTGATGCTGAGCCTGAAGCTGAAGCTGAGACAGCATGGATTGTAAGATACATCATTAATTTAATAATGGCTTTCCTGGATGAAAAAGGCAAGATGATAGCTCACATAAACCTTGCCTGTAAAACACCTGCCAATGTCAGAAATACTAAAATGTGGATGAAAACACACTGAATCTTAGAATGCAAGATATTTAAACTTGGAAGTCTTGCTTTACAGGCCGTGTATCCCCCGGTCACTTTGCAGACACCTGTTGGCACATACTAGCCGCGCAGACATGCAGACAGCATCTGTCAGGGTGAACCCCATGACACCGCCGTCTCTGCATATCAAAAACATGAGGACGTCAGCAGTTTTATATGGGTCAGCTTCATATAATAACGAGAAAAAATGACTTCCAGCTAGGGGTCCGTTGCCGTGTGCAACATGCATGATGTGACTTTTGCTAAGTCAGCACAAGGAGAGACACGAGTCAGACATTATCCCGCTCCCACAGATGCAGAAACAGAGATGC
Organism: Mirounga leonina; assembly: GCF_011800145.1. Lineage (NCBI taxonomy): Eukaryota > Metazoa > Chordata > Mammalia > Carnivora > Phocidae > Mirounga > Mirounga leonina. Next base: position 2,256,860 of record NW_023270717.1, read on the forward strand.
AGAAGTGCACCTAATCACAGTCCCTGCCGCGAGGGGCCCTCCGGCGGGTGTAGGACCTGTCCCTCCATTCCTGCTGTCCCCTACCTCTCTGCTCCGGCTCCCGGCTGAAAAAGGATTTCTCCATCTGTCAAAGCGCCACCAACCCTCCTCATGAGCTGCGGCATTAATGGTTCTCCGAGTATCTGGCCAGGGGCTCCCGTCACAAGCATCAGTGCTCCGAACCCGGTTATTCATGCCGCTGTCCAGAGTGGCAATGCCCCGTGGATGAAAACCCCAGCTCCAGAAAGATTTATTCTTGTGAGGCCAGCGCTGTTGGTGGTCCTGCCCTGGCTGCTGAGCAGGATATGGAGATTAAACTAAGAGGGAAAGAGGCTCTCACCCTCAAGGAGCACCAGATAGAAATGCCTACAGTGATGGGCACCTTGGGGTGGGTAAACCTCCTATTTCCAGCAGGCGTTCCTCAGGGAGAGAGGAGGAACCGTACCTCCAAATGGGCCACCTGCAGTCTTCTTTAAAGACATTTAAAACCTTCCCTTCAAGTTTGAAAGAAGCATAGTAAGAAGTGTCTATATGGTGTATGCTCAATATAAAAAGGAGACTGAAGTTAATGAGAGGAACACTCCAGGATGGATCACTTCATTTAAAAGGGGGTATGTAACCAGTGTTGGTCTCTGTGCCTGGACTCCCTTGTCCTCCAGAGAGTAATGCTAACTCGAATTCTGTGCAAGTCATCCCCCACCTTCTCTTAATGGTTTGACCATATATGAAGGTATTCTTTAGAGACAAAGTCCAACTTCACATGTTTTGGATCTTTAAGAAGGAACTCACGCCGTAGGAATGAGCCGGGCCAGTGCAGTGAGTTAGTCTGCGGATGGGTCCTGGAGCCTGGCCTGACCCCCAGCTTTTCCACGGGCACCTGCCCCAGCTGATCAAGACCTCCACCACCATCCTGGTGAAGAGCTTCCTCTTATTCTCAGTTGCCAGGAATTTCTTTGTTATCATGAAAGGATACTGATTTTATAACATTATTTCACTATCTTCTTCCATGATCCTGTTAACCACCAGTTAACGTGGTAAATTAATTGCGCTTTAATGTTGTACCAAGCTTCTGTTCTAGGAATAATCCTCATTTTGACACAATGGATTACATGCTGTATGTGTCACTGGATTCGGTTTAGTCATATTTTGTTTAGGATATTTGCATTTGATTCATCATTCGGATCAGCCTGTGATTTTATTTCTTGTACTATCTGTGTGAGGACTTAGTAACAATGTCTTAATAAGCTCATAAAGGGAAATGTCAAGGGTTTGTTCTTATTCCATAATCTGGAAGAGGTTGAAAAGAATGAATTTTTTTTCTATCCACAATATTTGGATTACTTCTCTAAAACTGATTGGACCTTGAGGAATCTTTATAGAGACATTTAAAATTATTGTTTCATGTTCTATGTTTTCTTGTTGACTTGCTTGGTAATACATATTTTTTTTTCTAAAAAGAATGATATGACTTAATCACTTTTATTAAGAAATAATTAATAATATTCTCTTTTTAAATCTACAGCAGCAATGAACTTTTTGTTTTTTGTTCTTCTTGCTCTCTGTGCTTCAGCCTGAATATTTCCTACTGAGTTATAATCCAGTTCACTAATCCTTTCTTTGATGAGAAAAATCGGCTGTTAAACTCACTTACTAAGTACATAATTTTAATTATTAATATTTTAATTCAAAAATCTCCATTTCATTAGCTTCCTATTGCTGCTGTAATCAATCACAACAAACCTAAGGGCTTAAAACTATGCAGATTTATCATGACACAATGTTTCGTTGTACCATCACATCATTGAGGATTTCAGAAATCAGGATGAGTATGTCTGGGGATGGGCATCAGTATGCCCACCACAGTCCACTATCTGGCCTACAGAGATTCACTTCTGTCCCACATGGAAACACATTCAGACCCCACCATGTCCCCTGAATTCTCAATGTGTTAGTACTTTCCACTGCATTTTAGCTGGGTTTGAAGCATGAACTTTCCAGGGACAGGAAGAAGGGAATGATGTTGCAGACAGACAGGTCAGCAGGTGCAAAGGTACAGAGGATGAAGAGGAACTTCTGATGGGTTTGGTGAGGCTGGAATGAGGAGGGAAATGTGGGATATGGAAGGAGATGAGGCTGGCAAGATAAGCAGATACAAAACCATGAAAAGTCCTGGGGGGCAGACTGAGGTGTGTGGCCAAGAGGAGGAATCTGATGGAGGCATCAACAGCCATACCACTGACTCCTTTGTCAATGAGCTCATTCCAGAATGAGTGTGCTCACCTTCACCAGCTTTGACAGCTTCAACTCTTTCTCAGCTCTGTGGGTATATTTAATTTGGACACAAAGTCCAAAATCTCATCTGAATCTCATCGGTTCAAAAATCCTAAACCTTATCATTTAAGTCATCTAAGGTTTAGAGTGAGGATCTGCACTTCATCCATGCTGGGGCAAAATTCTCCATCTGTAAACTCATGAAACTGAAGAAACAAGCTGGTGGCTCTTGAAATCCAATCACCAACAAGCATAGAATAACACTTACAGGTATTTCCCTTTAAAAAGGAAGAAAATGGAAGGAAAACAGGGGTCCCTGGTCCCAAGCAATTTTAAAATCCTGCCAGACAAACTTCATTTGGATGGAATAGAACTGGAATAGAACTGGACTATAACTGGAATATAACTCAGTAGGAAATATTCAGGCGAAAGCACAGAGAGCAAGAATAAAAGTGATTAAGTCATATCATTTCTTTTTTTTTTAAGATTTTATTCATTTATTTGAGAGATAGTGGGAGCGAGAGAGCAGCAGAGGAAGAGGGAGGAGCAGACTCCCCACCGAGCAGGGAGCCCAATATGGGGATCGATCCCAGGACCCTGAGATCATGACCCGAGCTGAAGACAGCCGTTTAACCGACTGAGCCACCCAGGTGCCCCAAACTCCACTTGTTTTCAAGGATTAGGGGATGTTCTGTGATTCCCAGCTCTGCCCTCGGGCCCACAGCCCACCCTCAAAGACACTCTTGCTGTCCAGTGAAAGCTAGCACATGCTTGAGCTGAATCGTTATATGAACTTATTCCTCATCTGTAGATTTTGGGGGTCCAACAGTCTTCCTTCTTGTCCCTTTTAATGCAAGTGCCAGGCAGGTACTGGTACTGCTGATACATGTTCTCAAGAATCTTATTGGTCTCCCATGTATGTCACAAGGATTCACTCTACTAGACAATAACCCCTCCACAAATCTTCCCTAGATAATCCCATCTCTATTTCCAGCTCCTGTGGAGCTGACTGAGAGGAATCCAGGAGCAGCATGCTTAATTTCCTCAAAGAGCCCCTGTGTGACTCAATACTCTGATGTTGTGATCCTTCCAAGGCATGAGCAAAAGAGTTATTTGGCCACCCCTCCAGCTTTCTCTCTAGAGGATGCTTTCCTGACCTTGAATCTCCTAGCGTCAGCCTCTTTTCCAATCTGGAGCACTCGAAATCATCAAGCCCTGACCTTCTTCCTTCCTAGTTCTGCCCTTCATCTGTTCATTCCTTTTACATTTTACTAGATGCAGCAAGAAGAAAACAAGCTGCCCCATCGTATTTACCTTGCTTTCCATTGATTGAGATTTGTGGAGATCGTTATTGCTCATAAACTCTGGAAAAGTCTTGGCTGTTCTCTCTTTGGAATATCACATCTGTTCCATTTTCTTTTCCCTAGCTTTCTGAATCTCCAGTAGGAGGTATGCGTGAAGTTTCCTAGCCTCGTTTCCAAGCCTCTTAATTAATCTCTTTCTCATTTGTCTGTCTGAGTTATGTTCTTGTAACTTCTGGATTTTTAGGATACTTATTTATTTACTTTCAATGTCCTCTTATTTCTTTAAATGTAATTCACTTTAATTATCATTTATTTAAATTCTGTACTTTATAATTTCTGGCTCCACATTTTGTGCCAGATTTATTATGTGGTTGCTGTTTTTACTGGCTTTAGTTCATGGTAGACTGGCTAACTCTTAGAGTGTCTGGTGACTCTTTTTTTATTGTGAGATTATATTTTGATCTTTACCCACGAGAATTCTCTTAAGATTGGATTCAAAGAGTGTTTTTTCAATGGGGATTTGTTTTTGTTTCTGGAGGGGAAACTTTGTCACTACAAACTCAGCCTCCTTTAAACTAAATTCTCAATGTGATATTTTGCAGATCACACAGTTAATATGATGTCACATCCCAAATTTTGCTACGAAGCCTTGTGTTATGAATTCTTGGATTGGAGGTCTTTTTTTTTTTTTCTTTTCCTTCCTGCTTTATGAAGCACCAGGAATCAGTGAGGTATTATCTCTCTCTGAGATTTATTTTTAGTACATGCACTGAAAATCCCCCCTGGTTTCACACAGAGGATCTCTGATATAACTCCCTGTGATGGTGAATCTTGTGTCACCTTGACTGGGCTAAGGGGTGTCCAGAAGGCTGGTGAAACCTTAGTTCTGGGTGGGTCTCCATAAGAAATTAGCATTTGAATCAGTAGATTCCTGTAAGCATCCCCCTTACCAAGGCCTGTGGCCATCATCTAATCCACTGAGGATCTGAATGGAATGAAAAGGTGGAAGAAGGCAAATTCAAGCTCTCTATGTGACCATGGACATCCAAGTTCCTTGTTCTTGGGGTTTCATACTTGAGCTCTGACTCTGATTTACACGACTGGCCCTCAGTTCTTAGGCCTTTGGGTTCAGGCTGAATTTCACCGCTGGTGCTCTAGCTCGCTGATGGCAGATCATGAGACTTCTTAGTATCCTCAGCCAGTGGAAGCTGGTTCCTACCATAAATTTGCTCTCTTAAACCAAGTTGTTATGCTGTACACATTAAACTTATACAGCGATATATGTCAGCCATTTCTCAATAGAACTAGGGAGAAAATCTCCTCTTAGGAAAATCTTTATCTATCCTACTGGTTCTGTTTCTCTGCAGAAATCTGACTAATCCCTCCCCACCCACCCATCCCTAAGCTTAAGGACTTTTTCCTGTGTCCCCACACAATTAATCCTTAGCAGGGGTCAGTTGTGATCCTCAGAAAAGCAAACACTGCATCTAATACTTGCTTCCTCTTCCAGATATGTTTCCTGTTTTTTTCAGACTTAGAATTCTTTTACTAAGCTGTCATACATTTGCTTAATTAAAAGAAGAAGAAGAAGAAAAAGAAAAAGAAGAAGAAGAAAAAAAAAAACATATTACCCAGAATTGCAGCTGTGGTTTACCAGGAGGGATGTCTCTGTAACACAGCTGGAAAGGATGGTTTGCTTATTTAATTCTTATGCATCACTCCACCTCATTTCTGTTCTCTGTCTATGCCTGCTTTTCTTCCCAATTTCACAACGCAGAAACTTCTAGCAGAGTGGTGATCACGTACGCCAATGAGATGGTATTAGCAAGCCCCGGCCCCCTTTTAGTGGAATCTTAGCAGCGGTGGGAACAACCAGAGTGTTGTGTTAAATGACAGTGTGGTGACAAATCTTCATATTTACTTAGTAGAGCCATATTTGAACCCATGGCCTTGAGTTATTTCCTCTATCCTGATGTTCATCACGTGCTGGTATATTTTCTCTGTGGCTGATACACTGATCAGAAGTTTCCTTTGGATGAAGGTGGGAGGAGGCCCAGAGAACATGCACCCTGGGAACAGTGTTTTCAGGTAAAAAGACCTGGATTCAAGCCTGGGACCCCGCCCTGCTCTTGCTGCTGGATTTGGACAATTCACATCACCTCCTTGAGCTCTACCTCTCTATTTACAACATTCCAACAAGATGCTGAGTGTGGGGAAAGGGCTGGGATGGTCACATCAGCAGCTCGAACTGAGTCCTCTCCTCTAGGAGGAGTAGATTTTGGTCCTGGGGCAGCACTTGCTGACAAAGGTAGGCAAGGCTACCTTCTGTCAGGTTTCTTGTCTCCAACTTTGTCATGTAGGAAGCAGTGGGGTCATGTCTAAAGCATTCTGGGAGAAAAGTATTTGCATTCAATTATACTATATCCTGCTTAGTTGGCATTTGCAATGAAGTCAAGGAATGTTAAGTTTCAGATATGCAAAGGCTCTATCTTTGCATAGAGCACCTGTGTCCCCTCTCTGGACAAATCACCTCCTAGTGCATCTAGTCCATTGTGAGATGGGCTACCGAAACTAAACAAGGAAGAGAAGTCATAGTAAAAAACGTAACAGTGAACCCTGGAACAATTCAAACATACAATTCACACTTGCTGAAAATACGGGTCCAAGTTATGTATCACCGATAACTCTTAAAATAGAATCTATATAGAGAAGATGTTTAAAAATCAATGAGCTTTGTCTAATTCCAGAATTTAGCAATAAAACCTGAAAGTTGGGAAATTGAATTTTGGAAGAAATTAAGAGTGAAGATTTCTGGATCTCACGGAGGCGGAGGGGCCACTGAGAAACTCAGTAGACCTTGACAACTCGAGAAATTTGTAAGACTTAGAAACCATGTAAAAGGTGACAAAATTGAAGAATTGGCATTGCAGAAATGCCCTCAAAATCAGTATTCACAAAGAGAAAGACCAAATGACAGATAAAAGGAAGACAACAAACAATAAGAAAACAAAAGAGACTAAAAGCACAAAAAGCAATGGGATAAAAATCTGACCAAGCTCATTGCTTTTGGCAGAAAGTTTAAAGGGATTAAATTCACTGCTAAAGACTCTTGAAATGGAACAAAACCCAGAGTCCGTCTACATGGCATCTAACCAGAGACTTGACTAAAGCCAAGAGGTTTGGAGAGATAGAAGGCGAAGCAGTGGACAGATGTGTGCCAAGCAAATCTCAAAGAAAGTACAGGAGGCAATAATGACCTAAGATAAAGTATGAGTCAAGGTTAAAAAAAAAATTGAAAGAGGACAAAGTGGGCAATGTTTTATTGATTAAGTGTTCATTTTGATACAATACGATGACAGTTATGAAACTTTATGTGCCAAATAACACAGAATCAAAGCAGAGAAAGATCAGACTGAAATATGAAAAGAATGTGTCAGGTACCCAAAAGCAGCTGAATATTCTTTTGTTTTTTGATAGGTCAAGTAGGCAATAAAGTAAAAGGGGATAGAAGGGTTCTAATTATTGTAACTAATTCAATGTATATAATAGTTATGAAATACAACACAATGCTACTAGGGAATAATCCCTATTACAACATTATGGGATACACAATTAAATCATTCTTAAACTCAAAGTAAACCTCTCTGACTTAAAGAAAGCAGAAATTGCCTATGGTACATATAGTGTGATCATCAATATCATCATAAATAGCAACATTTATTAAACAAGTATGGGTAAGGTGCCTTCTATGTTCGAGGCTCCATTTAAAACACCAAGGATAAAACATGACAAAAACGGGTAAAATCTGTCCAAAAGATTTCCTTTTAGTAGAGACAGACACAGAATAAGCAAATACATATTATGCCAAATGAGAAGAACTGGGGGGTGGGGGTGGGAATTAAGCAGGAAATTTGAGGAATTGCTGGTGGAGGGGTGGTACGTGTTGATAAGGGGGTGAGGGGAGATCCCACTGCAAAACCAGCATTTGAGCCAAGACCCGAATGAGGTGAAGGAGCATGCCATGCACCCGTCTGAGGAAATGTGTTCCTTGCAGAGGTTGCAACACCTGCCAAGGCCCAGGACACACAAGGAAAGACCAGGAGGTCAGTGGGGCTGGACACAGTGGGAGGCATGTGTCAGGAGGAGATGAATTCCAAGAAGCAGTGACCAGACTGGACAGAAGCCAAAGCTCTTTTGCTCTCCGTGAGACGGGAGCCACTGGAGGGCTCTGAGCCAAAGAGCCTTGTTGGCTACTGTGTCGAGAATAGCACAGGACAGAGACAGTTGGAAGCAGACAGCCTTGCTAGGAGGTTATTGAGATGGTCCAGACAAGAAATCATGGTCGCTTGGTTTAGCATGAATGAGGTGGTAACAAATGGTCATGTCCTGAAGATACATCCTCCTCATCACCCATATCTGAGTCTCACACAGCCCTATACATTGCCTAATGGAGGAATCCATCCCCCACACTCCCCTGCTGCACAAAATTCCCTTCTGCTGTGCATCTCTGTGGTTGTTGTCTGTTGCCAAAATCTTCTGAATCTTCAGTTTCTTCTGTGGATATGCTCTCTTTCTTAGGGCTTGAGATCTAGCTGTGCCCTTAGAGCACCACCAACCCATCTCCCTGTCACTTTGGGACTACTCACCCCACACACCTGGACCTCAGGCCTGGGAGTCGGGCAAGTGTCCTTTTATGCTTTTGTTGCATCCAAACCCATTTTTACCTACTTCCTTATTCAAAATCCTAGTTTCATTAAAGCATATGTCATTCCATCAACTCCACATCCTGTGTGTCCATCACCTGAGATTCAGGTCTCTCCAGTGTTTACTGAAGACTTTGGAACCTGCCTCTCCACCTTGGGGGCTGCCATGATGTCTGTGCCAAACAATGTCCCTCTTGCTCTTCTGGTTGATCGGTCTCCAGATTCCAGGGGTGTCTTATTGCACCCTATCCTCTCCCTTGCATTGTCTGATGTACTCTCGACTCCAGAACCCCTGGACTGCTGCCTCCCTCCAGCCTCCTTGTCTAGTGCCCACTTCATACGTCTTTGCTGTCAAAGTCAAGATCACAGCATTTTGACGTTGACTTAATTGCACCACCAATTGGTGTTTTGAGATCCGCCAGCCCCCTTGTGTCCTGGCTTCACCCTTTGCTCAAATTAGATCCTGTGATTCATCATCCTAAACCCTCTTCACCATCTCAGCCCCCTAACCCCACATTTCCTCTGGCATCAGTCCCTTCTCTGTACCACGCTGCACCCGACCTGGGCACTGCATACAGTTATAGTCAAACACTCAGCCCTGGCTCCAGGACTTTCATTAAATTCTTTATCAAGAGGGCAGGCAAAATGGCTCAGCAATTCAAACACATTTATAAAATGTTTACTTCTCCTCTCTGCAAAATAACATTCCACACCCTCACCTACCTCCTCAGCCTGCCAGCTCCTCATATTTCCTTGGTAAGACAGGAGCTGTCTTTCTTTGCACTCCCAAATCCACCTGCTTCCCTGTGCTCAACCCTGCCTCCCCCTTCTATGTCCTAAGAGGGTGCCCACTCTGATCTGAAACCCACTCCTTTTCCTGTCTCCCCAGCCTTAGAGACAAGGCTATGCACTCACTATGACCAGTGAAGTCATCGACTTTTTTCTACATGTGACCCATGGGAGATATGCTATCTTACAAAAATAAAAAATACCAAACTTCCCCTGAGCTCCCATCTCCCTCCAGCTGCTGGTCCCTCCAGCATGTGGTCATGTGTGTCAGTGACGTCACCACCTTCACTTCTTGTCTCTATGTTCTCTTCTAAACTCGTTTCCCTCTGACTTCTGCCTGCCACCCACCTGACCCAGTCCTTTCTTTTCTTTTTTTTTTTCTGACCCAGTCCTTTCTTAAGATCACCAGTGACTTCTTTATTGGCACATTCAATTGGCATGGGAATAGTGGATCACACTATTGGCACTGGTCTTTTTGTTTAAGTCAATTTGTTTAGTTGACTACCCTACCTTCGTGGCCTCTGGACACCACATGGTCCTGGCACTCACCTCCTCCCGGTGACAGCCCCTCTCCTCTGGGGCTCCCAGCCCTGGAGTGTCCCAAGGCTCAGCCCTGCACCATTTCTCCACACATGCCGTAGAGAATTCCACTCAGTCCCAAGGCTTCAAATACCTCCACCCACTGATGACTTCCTGGATCCCAACATTGGCCACTGGACTCCAGAATTAGTCAATCTAACTGCCTTTTTTGATACTGGACCTCTAATGTCATCTCAGGCTCATTATGTCCACAACTGAACTCTTGGGTCCCTGTGCCTTTGTGAGTCTCCCCTACCCCTACAAATGGCATGGCGGTCCTGTTGCCCCAACCCAAACATATAAATTGTTGCTTCTTCACATTCCCCCCCTTCTCCACTGCTGTCACCACCACATCCAATACCAGCAGCACCCCTTCCCCCCAAAATATCTTACCAGTCCCCATCTTTCCATCTCAGCTGCCATCAGCTGGTGCAGGTGTTACAGCCTCCAGGAAGCATCTCATCCTCCAATCTTGGAAGTAAAGCAAAAACAGTGGAAGGAGCGTGGCCTATCACCTAGTAGAACCCACCACTAAAATGATGCTTGAAGCTACCTAGTCCATGTCCTTATTGTGGCTTGTGACAGCAAGAAGACGCCTGGCTGCCCAGCAAGGTTAACTCAAGAGGAGACAAGACTTGCAGTGAATTGAGCCAATCTAGATTGGCCTAAAGTCAAATTGGATCATGAGCAGGAAGTGAGAAAAACTTCACTAGAATTAAATGCTATTTAGTTTGTGTTTCCAGTGCCAGAAAAGATCTGGCTTTAAGACGGAGCAGAGAGCAATTTTTACCAAATAAATGATGGGAATGTCATCCCCTGAGACATTTGAAAATCTCCTTGGCATCTGGTTTTAATTAGGCTATCTGTTCACCATCATCCCCAAGATGGTATTTTTCAAGATTCCAGGATATAATTTCTATTCCTTCATTCAACAACATTTGCTAAATGCTCATCCTGTAATACGCACTATGCAAGATACTCGGCAAAACAAACATACATTAGACGTGTGCTGACAAGCATATACATTTAGTAATTTGTGCCCATGTATTTTGCTCCCAAAAAAAAGAGCAAACTGAGTGTTAATGGAGTATCTTAAGTATCTTCAGAGGCTCCTGCTTTGCCCAGGATTCCCCTCCTGGCACCTCCAACAGCAGAGCCTGTCCTCTGAGGACACCCACTGCCACGTGTTCCCTGCCCAGCCATCAGCCTCTGCTATTCCCACACCAGGCTGGGTGTAGGTGGCAGGGCTTAGTACACGGAGACTCAGGCGGGATGAGCAGGCATCAGGCACCAGCCCTGAGCCTGAGGGTCACAGAGTCGCAGGATCCTAGGTTGGGAAGCCCTGTAGGTATAATACCAAGAAGGGAAATGGAACCTTGCCCTGGTCTCTCTGGAACTGCTGACAGTGTTTTCAAAGAGGATTCTGTGCTGGGCTTCATTCCTGCAAGATGACATCATAGGGAGAAAACCAAAGGGTATCTGAGAGCAAGAGGAGAGGGGTGGGGAAAGCTTTGTGTCTGAGCAATCTGATGCACAATGTCTTCATCCTGGAAAGCCCGGGACTCAGTCATGAGAATAAAGGCTCTGAAAAGAGTTTAGCAAATAAAAAAAAAAAAAAATCTGTTCAACTTAACCTGCCATTTCCCAAGCTTATCTGACTGTAGATCCCCATGGGTGCCCCTTTGGCCCCTTTTCTATGACCCCTACCAATGAGCCTGTGGGACAGCCCAAACATTGGCTTGTGTATTTGGAAGCCAAATGGAGAGGGCAACCATGGAAATGAAGTTTAAGGGGATGCCTCTGGTAGAGACGGAAGAGATTCCTAACTCCTTCATCAGCTCCAACAGCGCACCCGTGGTTGGATTCTGGGGAGATCAGACTTGGGCCAAAGGTTACATCTTCACACCCTGGTCAGGGCACTTGCATAGGGGGGTGCTTTGTGCTACTTAGAATTCACACCAAGTAGGCAGAGAGCTCAACTGGCACAGCGCCCACTGGGGCAGGGCCAGCCTACTGGGGAGGAGAGAGTGAGGGAGGGACGCAGGTGGGGCAGGGCCAGCCTACTGGGGAGGAGAGAGCGAGGGAGGGACGCAGGAGGTGACACAGGTGCTGAGCCGGAGACGAGGGGCAGCTCGTGGGAGCTACGTTTATCGAGCCAGGCGCCGACCACGCAACTGGACTCCTCCCCTGTCGTGACTGATCCTCACAACAGCTCCGTGAAGTTAATTCAGAGAACAGGAGTGTAGAGCTCAGATGGGCCCAGCAGTGTCCCCTGATTCACACAGAGAGATGAAAAGGCGGGGCCTTGCTGAGCATGCCTCTCCTCTGCAGTACGCTGCCTTCAGGTGGTGGCCAAGGGTAGAGAGGGTGAGGCAAAGGGACAAGAGCAAGGCTGTGGGAACAGGTAGGACCAAACAGGTCATTTGTCTGCAGGGAAGACGTGGCGGCTCCTGTGACTTGCCCGGGCCAGCTGTCACCTGGGTCTGGGGCAGTGGGCAGAGAAATAAGGGCCAACAGAAGCAGGCAGGCCGGGAAAAATCAGAAGCGGGGCCCATGGCTATTCCCGGACATTTTCTGGGGTCGGGTTGGGATAAGCAGGGATTGTAAGTCAAGTCGTCAAATGATGGGTCTTGGGAGAGTCCTGGGGAGGTAGAGGCAAAAGCCTCAGCAGCAGATGCCCCAGTGTGGGGCCTAGTTTACAGGCAGGCATGCCCACATCTGTCAGCTCACCAGGTCTAGAGCCCTGGAGGGGCAGCCGCTGAGGTCTGTGGGAGCCACTTGCATGCCACCGAGCTGCTCAGACTAATGAGGGTGCCGCCATGCCTCCGTTCCGACAGCCCCCTCCCCAGGACGATCATGGGCCTCCCTACAATTTCACTTGACCAGCGGCCAGGCAGAGGGTGCTTTTATGTTGCAGGACAGTCACAACTGTGGCCCTTGACCCAGAATGGGCATCCTCTGGGTCAGACATGCTCCATGAGGCAAAAGAAAAGCAGGCACATCTTTAAATTTTAATTAAAAAATCAATACATAAACTCATAATTATTGACTCTGCATTCCAGTACACAATTTCCAAAATGTTTTCAGCGCTTTGACCTCATTTGGTTCTCACAAAAATCCTGTCAACAGGACTTTCAGTTTCTGCTGTGACATATAAAAAGCTTGGAAGTCATCACACCTGTCCTTACAAGAAGAAAAAACTGAGCAAACTGAAAATCAATGGCTTTTTGGGGGCCCACCTGAGAACTGAGGTCACAGTGCAAACCAGCACCCTCACATCCAGAGAGATGGGTGAATCTAAGTAATAATAAGTGTGGATCTGCTTGCCTGGAGCAAAAGTTGCTGGAGCCATAAACTGGGGGAAACTAACCCTGAGTGGGGGGAATAAAAAAATCTGCTCTCAGCAGGGAATCTGCTTGAAGATTCTCTTCCTTTGCCCCTCTCCCCACTTGCCCACATTCTCTCCCTTTCTCCAAAATAAGTAAATAAATCTTTAAAAAAAAAAAAAAAGGTGAAGAAGAAATAAGGACTTTTTGAGAGAAGCAAAAGCTGAGGAAATTCATCACCAGCAGAGCTGACCCACGATAAATGGTAAAGTTCTTCAGGAAGAAGGAAAGTAATATAGAACAGGACGTCAGACTGCATGGAGAAAGGAAGGCTGTTGGAGAAGGAATAAATGAAGAGAAAGCAAAATCTCCTATTTTTCTTATTCTTTTTTTTTTTTTTTAAGATTTATTTATTTATTTATTTGACAGAGAGAGAGAGAGCTAGCGGGAACAAGAACAAAAGCAGGGGGAGTGGGAGAGGGAGAAGCAAGCTTCCCACCGAGCAGGGAGCCCGACGCGGGGCTCGATCCCAGGACCCTGAGATCATGACCTGAGCCAAAGGCAGATGCTTAACGACTGAGCCACCCAGGCGCCCCTATTTTTCTTATTCTTTTTATTTTTTTCTTAAGGATTTTGTTTATTTGACAGAGAAAGAGACAGCAAAAGAGGGAACACAAGCAGGGGGAGTGGGAGAGGGAGAAGCAGGCTTTCCGCACAGCAGGGAGCCCGATGCGGGGCTCGATCCCAGGACCCTGGGATCATGACCTGAGCCAAAGGCAGACGCTTAACGACCGAGCCACCCAGGCACCTCTATTTTTCTTATTCTTAATTGATCTTAAAGATAACTGTTGTTCAATGTAATAACAGTAACAATCCACCAGGTGGTTATAGTGCATGGACTAGTGGAATGACAGGAGGGGTGGGGAGAAACTGAGAATATTCAGTTACAAGACACCTGCACCACGTACGTGGAGGTGCAGTGTGTTAGTTGAAGGTGGGCTTAGATTTGTCAAAAATGTTAAAAATAGTAGACAGCCACTAATTTGTTTCACAGGAAGAACAGAAGTAAAATGGAATCTTATAAAATACTCAGTTGAAACCAGGGAAGAGTGGGGAGCAGAGGGGGAAATTTAAAAAGAAACAGAGAACAAATGCAAAGAATAGAAAATACTTGACAAAAATGATAGATATTAATATAATTATATTTTAAAAATCACCTTAAATATGAATGATCTAAATATACCAATTAAAATACAGAGATTGTCAGAGTGGTTTAAAAAACAAGACCCAAGTATATATTATCTATAAGAGACCCATGTTACAAATAAAGAGTCAGATAGGTTAAAAGTAACTAAAAGAAAGCTGGAATGTCAGCATTAATTTCAGAAAAAAAAAAACAGATTTCTATACAAGGAAAATAATCAGGGATGAAGATGGATATTATGTAATGATAAAGGGGTCAATTCTCCAAGAAGACATCATCTTCAAAGTGTCTTTATGTAACAACAGAATGTCAAATACATCAGGTAAAAAATGAAAGAAGAAATGGACAAATCCTCTATTGCATTGGAGACGTCGACACCCCTAAGTCGGTAATGGATGGATCAAGAAGGCAGAAAATCATTAAAGATATAGTTGACCTGAGGAGCACTATCGCTCAGCTGGATCTAATTGGCATCTGCAGACTACTTCATCCACCAACAGAAGAACACACATTCTTCTCAAGTTCACATTGCATGCGCACCTCGACAGACCACATTCTGAGACATAAAGACACTTAAACAAATGTAAAAGACTATAGGAATCATACACAATCTGTTCTCAGACGACAACAGATCTAGAAATTACCAGAAAAAGAGCCCCGAGAGGATGGGATGAAAATGGCACTTTTCCTCCCCAGTCTTTCTCTCCAACCCCATGACCCCATCTACTTTTGTAAAAGCATCAGATCCATCCCTTTGAGGGCCATTTTCCAGCAAAATGCCTGGTCCTCACAACTATCAGAATCACTGAAAACAAGGAAAATGAGGAATTCACAGCCAGGAGGAGCCTGAGGAGACATGGCAACTGGTGTGGTGTGGGATCCTAGAGAGGGCCCTGGAACAGTAAAGGGACATTGGGTAAAAACTCAGGACATCTAAATAAATATGGACTGTGTTAATATTGTGTTAATATTGGTTCATAGATTTTGGCAAATGTACTACATGAATGTATGATTAATAATAGGGGAAACCAGGCATGGGGCTTATGGGAACTTTCTGTACTGTCTTCATAGGGGTTTTATAAATTTAAAACTGTTCTAAAATTAATAGGTTATTTTAAAAATGAGATAGTAATGATTGTAGGAAAAAATCAAAAAGGGAAAATAAATAAGTCAAAGTGTATTCTATGAAAAGAAAGCCATTCAAATATCACAAAATTAGCAATAAGTATGCAACCACAGGAGATACATCCTCATATTTGTCAATGAACAGAAGGTGAGAAGTTGGAGACCCCGAGCATGTTTTAGAGGTGAGGATGTGGGAAAGAGAACATTTGAGCATCATTGGTGGGATATAAATTGGTGCAGCCACTATGGAAAGCAATTTGGAAGTTTTTCCGAAGATTAAAGATAGAACCACCATATGATCAGATAGATACCACATCTGTGTATATATCCGAAGGAAATTAAATAAGCACCTTGAAGAGGTATGTGCATTGCATTTTTGGCAATACCCAAGGTGTGGAAACAGCCCACGTCTGCAGCAGACGAGTGGATAAAGACGATGCAGTCTACACACTCAGTGGAATATTACTCAGCCACGAGAAAGAAGGAAATCCTGACATTTTTGAGGACGTGGATGAATTGGACAATGTTATGCTCAGTGAAATAAACCAGACACAGAAAGACAGATACTGCATGTGGAATTGAAGGGAAGTCAGAGAAGCGACTAGAATGGTGGTTGCCAGGGGATGCAGGCAGGGGAAATAGGGAGCTGTTGGCAGAGGATACAAAGTTGCAGTTCTACGGGAAGAGTAAGTTCTGATGATGTAATGTGGGCATGGTAACTACGGTCATGATAATGTATCGTATATCTGAAATCTCCTAAGAGAGTAGATCCTGAGTGTTTTTACCACATAGGCACAGAAAGCAACTATGTGAAGGAATGGCTATGTTAATGAGCTTGATTGCCATAATCATTTCACACTGTATACGTGTTATCAAAACACACGTTGTACACTTTAAATATATACAATTTTTATTTGTCAATTATACTTCAATAAAGCTGTAAAAAAGGAAAATAAAAATAAATTATTTTAGAGACTAATTGGCTGATTGGCCAACTGATTGGCTTAGGCTTTAATAAGACTTTGGGTAAAATTATTCTTTAAGTTTATTTTCAAATGATACTGTTATTCACTGAAGGGTCACTGAAAACACCATGTTGATCATGGAGGATAGGAAAGAATATAAAATAAC
The DNA here is from genome assembly GCF_011800145.1 of Mirounga leonina. Lineage (NCBI taxonomy): Eukaryota > Metazoa > Chordata > Mammalia > Carnivora > Phocidae > Mirounga > Mirounga leonina. Next base: position 2,273,331 of record NW_023270717.1, read on the forward strand.
CAGCATTTGCTAAGCATTTATAACAAACAAAAACAAATCTATATTCTGATATGGACTAAAAATTGCTTCACCATTCTGATAATTACACAGGTATTTTGAAACCCTATTCTGGATCATTTATTCCCCAAATAAACAATTTATATTAGTCTGTTTTATTGTCATACTAAAAGATCTGTTACATTATAGTACTTTGCTATACTCAGATGACAAAAATTATTTATAATATTTATAATATTATGATATTTGTAAAATCGTAATCTTTAGCTCCAGCAGTATAATAGGTAAAGTATTCCTCACAAGAATTATGAAAATTCACTTTGTAACTTGTACAGTCTAAATATTATAGAACCATCTAGTTGGAAATCAACTTGAACTTTGATCTGAGGGTTATAAGGCTTAGAGCAAGAGATACGTCATTAAAGCAAAGAAATAAATTCATGGGAAATGATACAAAAAATCCTAATGAAAAAGATCACTGCGTCCATTTCATGGAGCAACAAACTGTGCCCAAGTCCTGTGGCTGCTGAGGGCAGGACAGCCGAGGACCTGGGTCTTCTGCTCTCTGACCTGCATGAAGGTGGTAGGTCAGAAGAGGCAAGCTCCAGCGTCTACCCCTGGAAGGAAATGGACAGGCCACCTGGGGGCAAATGCTGTGTGACAATGGGCTGTGGAAAAGGCTATTGTTAGTCCTGAGCTTACTCAGGACAGCATTTACATCATAATAATGATTCTCAGCACCCAGTTCCAGTGTGTGTGTGGGGGGGGTGCCCACTCATCCAAGCAATCCTTGGACACCAGCCGGACGTCCTACGGGTAGACTGGGCGTGGCACGGTCCACCAGGGGACAGCGTCGGGCCCCACGGGTGGAGGGCCCAGTCCCACACATCTGCCCCCCACCTTCAGACGCCAGTCACAAGTCCCCATCGTCCCCTGTGCTTCTGACCGACGGTTCCAAGTCCGAGGTTCCCGGGACCCCCTCCTCGGGTTCCGTGAATCTGCCGGCGCGGCTCCCAGGGCTCCGAGAAACGCCCCGCTCGCCAGACGGCAGGCTTGCAGGCCACGGTGCCCTCAGCCGCAGCTGCAGGGAAGGAGGCAGAGGGCGGGCTGCGGGGAGGGGGCGCCCCTCTCCCGCTCCCGCTCCTGCTCACCAGCCTGGAGGCTCTCCCGGCAGGTCTCCGGGGTCTTGACTTCCTTACTGGGGCCTGAGTGACGACATCACCGGCCGCTGGTGACCCATCGGGCCTGCCCCCCTGCGGCTCTGCTCTAGGGGTCCGGGGAGGGGGCGGGGAGGGCGGAGACGGACCACTCCCACCCCCTAACCCCCGGGGGGTCTCCTGGGAACCAGCCCCCGCCCCCGGTGTGGGCCAGAAGCCGCCTCGTTAACATGACAAAAGACACTCTGTGGTTCTGGGCGCTCAGGAAATTCCCAGGGGGCTCTGGGCCAGAAATGGCCTGAAGACCAGCTGAGTATTTCTTATTAGGAATCGCAATATCACACACCACACAGCTATGGGGTTGGATACAGGGGACTCCGTGCACCCCCAGGGCCTTCTCCATGTGGGCCGCTTCACCCCTCCCAGGCGCTTGGTGTCCCCCCGCAAACAAGGAGAGATCAGCCCCTCAGTATGGGCCCCTGGGGACAGTGCCAGGGAACACAGTTTGTGCGGCAACCCGGGTTCAGCAAAGTGAGTCCCTGGTGAGCTGAGGGGACCCTGAGACCAGATGTCAACTCCACACAAGGTGAACGTGGTCACAAGTAGGCTCACGGGTTCAGGAAATGTTCTCGGTCTTTCCCCTAAAGACCTTGCGCTCAGGGCCGCACGCGGACCTGGAGATCACTGTGGGCAGCGCTGCTAATAAGACTTCTCTACGTTAGAGCCACGGGATGATTTTCTGCTTAGCACAGCTTTAAAAAGCCGATCAGCAGTTGAAGATCCCGGGTGGTCAGTAAACGTCATGAGAGCGTGCTCGTCGCCAGGCCTCGCCGGGACCCACGCACCTGCTCTCAGGACCAGCTCAGAGTCCTGCTGACAGTACATCCACTTTTCGTTTCCACGTCAGGCTTGTGGAAAAGGAGAAAAATACAATTCTCCCCGGGTCATAGCCGGAGCATGCTAGAAGCCCCCGTCTCCCAGCTGGCTTCGGTCTGGTCTCCAGTAAAATAGCTGCAGAGAGCCTGAACGAGGGGCCCCCGGAGGACCCCAGTGGGTGGTTGCCCCCGGAACCGCTCCTGCTGGGAGGCCAGGGCCAGCGTGGGGGGTGGCGAGAGGCCGTCGGCAGCCGTGGGGGTACGTCGGAGGTGGACGCCTGAGGGTGGAAACCACCACGCGGGCCTGGGCCCGTCCCCAGGGCGGAGAGGCAGCGGCTGCCCGCGGCCGAGGTTTCAGCCCAGCAGGCCCTGTGCTTCCAGCACCCCATCCTGCCTCTCTCTCTGTCTTCCCTGCAAGCTCGCCTCTTGAACGCTTTCCCTGCGAGGCACAAAGAGGACAGAGGCCCCGAAAAGCCGTGGGAATGTTCTAAGGCCACAGAAGGAACAAGCAGGGGAGTGTGGATGGAGCCCGCTTGACCCCACGTGTCCCTCCGGGGTCCAGGCTGCTCGGCGAGGTGTCCGTCCTCAGCCCACACAGGAGAGGACAGGTGGTAAAGGGCCTGGGCTCAAGGGAGTGCGGCCCTCAGCCTCTGTACCAGCCCATCCACGCCCCGCGTGTGAGACAGGGCAGGCAGCGTGCTCCCGGAGGGGTCTGTTGTGAAAATCTCCCAAGATGAGAAGTTATTTGAAAGTGTGCTTAAAGCCATAAAGTATTAAAGAAATGTGAGGTATTATTAGCTCTGGCATTTAATACAACATCATTAAGGCTGTTAACAGTTTATTTTTAATTTTATAAGCTAAGCTAATGCTTGTCTAATTTTGAAATGTTTCCCAAACCACTGTAATGAGTATACAAAAGGCTAAAATGATGGAATTTGTAAGCCTTGGAGCTCCTTGGGGGAAAGGGGTTGCATAAATCCTGGGAACAGCTTCCTTTTTACCAGTCCCCGCTCAGAAAGTCCTGCCTCGTGCCCGAGCACCTGCGAGCTGGCGAAGATTTTTTTGTCTTTACCAAGAGATCAGTTCAGGTAAGAGCACACCGTGGGAGATGAAGAGTTGCCTCTGAGCAGCTGTGGGGCTCCCCAATTCCTGCCTCTCCGGAGAAGAGGTGTTGGCCCCCGCCTCTGGGCACGATGGCTCCAGCTTTGCCCACCGCTTGGCTATAAGGTCATCTCCAAAGAGTAAATGTGTCTGGATGGCTAGATTTCTGTAGCCCTTAATCCTTGAAGTTGCTCTTTTAAACACTTTTGGAGGAAAACATCTCTTGAAATACGCTGCGTCCATGCTATCGTCCTGGAGGACCCTGGCTTGTTTTTGGATGAGCCAGGCTCCTGTGTGGCTCTGGGAGGTGCAAGCAGAAGGTAGACTCGTTCTGAGTACCAGCACAGGCAGCAAGCCAAGCCCGAGCCCCAGCCCAGGTCAAAGTGCCCAGAGTTGCTCGTGCCTCTCCTAGGACGGCGGCTGGGAGGCTGCACTCAATCCCTCGTGAAGGTCGATATGGTACATCCTTTCCAAGATCCCCCGTAAAAACCAGCTCCTCTGGGAAGCCTCCCTGGGGATCTGACGGAGATGATCCGAGTGCCTTGGACTGTAAGGGTGCCCTCTGGGTTTCCAACGACACAGGGGGGTGCTCTGGGTCCTCCTCTCCCTATCCTTCATGGGGACGCCCAACACAGTTGTTGAATGCAGGCCTTTTAGAGTAATCAGGACGGGGAGATGGGGGCTGCACCTGATGGGTCGGGTTCCTGTTGCAGGAACAATTAGAACAGAGGAAGAATGGAGCCGGCTGCCCCCTCACCCCCTTCCCTAGCACTCAGTGGCCAGGTGCTCTGCTGGTGACCAGAGTCCTGCGTCAGGGGCAGGGGACCCTCCAAGAGACCCAGGGTTTCCACCCGCCAGCTAGTGGCCAGTCCCCACTTGTCTCATCTTTGTTACAGAGAAAACAATAGAACCTCCTCGAGACTCGCCTGAGAATGCAATGAGCTAATCCATGTCAACCTCTTAGCCTGGAGTCTGGCACAAATTACTAAATAAATATTAACTAATATTAATGTGCTTCTTGCTAGGTTTATGGAGGAGACAAGTGTTAAACAAACAAGGGCATAAAGAAACCCACAACTACCGCTAGGGAGGGTGGGATGAGAGAAAGGAGCCTTCTGCACGCCCCCCACGGTCTTCCCCGCTGCAATGCTCCCTAAGGGTCCCCCCTCCGAGCGCCCCCTGCAGTCCTCTCTTCCGAGGCACCCCCCATGGTCCTCCAGGCACAGCACTCTCCCTGTGATCATCCCTGCAGGGGGTGACCCCTCCCCACGTTCCTCCCCTCCATGGTGCCCCCCAGGGTCCTCCCCACCACAGTGCCCACACCCCACGGTCCTCCTTATACAGCGCCCCCCCCAGGTTCTCCCCACACAGTGCTTCCACCTGAGATCCTCCCCTCTGTGGCATCCACCCCCACCACGGTCCTCCCCTCCGTGGTGCCCCCCAGGTTCTCCCCACCGCAGTGTCCCCTGCTTCCCTATTTCCAGCCACATCTTCCTTAATTATTCTATTTATCTGCTATTGCCCATCTCCCTGCACCAGGCAGGGTCCGTCCTTCTCTATTGGGCGCCCCAAGCTGGGCACAGCCCAAGTGCAGCCGCCACTCAGTGGGCTTTTATGCAGAGACAGTGAAGGATGGGTGTCTTTCAGGCGCCACTGAGGGGTCTCCAGGCCAGGGCTTTCAAGGCAGAGGGACCCACCCCAGAGACCCGTCCCTGTAACCCCCAGTCCCCCAGGTGGGAGTGCTGGAGCCAGGAGAGGTAGGGGCTGAAGGGATCACACACCCTCCCTCCAGGGAAGCCAGCAGGCGGCTGGCCCACGGAGGCTCCCTGGGACTTGGGAGCAGAGGCCCAGCCCAGGAAGACCAGAGGCCCTTGGACATTTCCCTCCAAGTCCATGAAGGTGGCGCCACTGGGAAGGCAGCCTGTGGCCACTGCAGGGGCCCCAGAAAGATCCCCAACGGCAGGGACAGCGACTGAGCAGGGGAATGATAGTGGGCAGGTGCTGCAAGAACGTAGGAGGACACGCCTGAGCACCCAAGAGGGGGAGTCCGGGGCTCCTGAGACCACGGGGCGGGGCGCTGGTCCCCCACAGCGGGCAGCCGCTCAGCTCCAGCGTCCTGCAGCTTAGTTTCCCATGGCAGGGGTCTGGGGACCCCGGGGGTTCACGTGTAAAGCAGGCTCAGGGTGAGAGGTGCCTGCATACAGCAGGAGCTCAGCGAGTGTTGGCGGAGACAGGGCACGGGGCGGGGAGCTCCCCGCAGGAGGTGCTGAGGCTCACAGGGCACCTTGCGTGCCCCCGGGACCCAGCACGGATGGTCTCACTCCACTGGAGCCCTGGCCCGCCCAAGTCCAGGGGTGCGGGGCGCCCCCCCAATGTCATCCCGGATGGAGGGGCGGGGGCTCCGGGGTCTGGGCAGCAGAGCAGTCCTGGTGGGTGCTGAATGACACCAAGATGCCAAGATGGCAGAGGTTGTTTCGAGGTGACACGGTTCGGGCCGCTGACCCTGGGGGGGACCCACAGCGGCCCCACTCCTCATCACCCTGGCCCTGGGCAGGCGGTCACTCCCCCCACACCAGCTGCCACACAGCCCATTGTCCTGTCTGGGGGGCGAATTTTGCTCTTTGAAAGACCAGGACTTGCTGTAGAGACTCGGGTCTCATAACTGACACGACTCTCCTCATTGGCCCGCCTGCCCTGGATCTCGCTCCTGTGTTTGGAAATGTCTGTTAAAAGCTCCCTTCCTTTCTCGGCCACCAGCTGATTCTTCCCAAGCTCTTTCCTCCTTGGTAAGAAAATACCGAGTCCCGCTGGGTGACATCCAGGGAGACTCCCTGTGATCAAGTGTCCAGAGCTCAGTGCAGTTCAACGGGCTCTTAATGAGCACCTACTGTGTGCCTGCCTCGGGGCCAGGACCTGGGGATACAGAGATGGCTAATTAGTGGGAGGACGTTCCTTAAGAGATCCGTGGTCTCCTGGGGAAGCGGACGCGGAGAACAGAGGGAAACTCTCCGAGCACTGTTGCGTGAGTTCCCGGGGCCGCGGTAACAAAGCACTGAAAACGGAGGCTTGAAACTGCTCCAGAGGTCGGAAATCAAGGTGTCGGCAGGGTGGGCTCCCCTGAGTCTCTGAGTCGGCTCCAGGTGGTGCTGGCGGGCGTTCCTTGGTGTCCCTCGGCCGTGGACTCGTCACCCGGTGTCTGCCTCACCGGCACAGGGCCTTCTTTGTCTCTGTCTCCTGTCATCGTCACTGGATGCAGGACCCACCCTCACCCAGCATGACCTCACTCTCATCTGCAAAGACCATTATTCCAAAGAAGGTCATATTCTGAGGTTCTGGATGGACATATCTTGGGGGGGGCCACCATTCAACCCACCTCGGCTGTGAACCCAATCGGGGTGTGTATGGGAGAAATGGGGTGGAGGGTAGAGCACCTGCGCCCTGAGGGCAGGGAAGTACGGGGAGAGCCTGCGCCACCCTAAAATGAGCACCCTGTCGCCTTCACTTTGGGGGGTCGGCACCCAGTTTTGCCTTGTGTTGGAGCTGGACTGTCGGGAGGGCCCTCATTTCCTCGAAGCCATTAGACACAGCCCCACATCCCCTTAGTGGCAAAAATCTCGGTCTCCTAATGAAGCAAAGCTGTGCCCGCCTTGTGATCCCACTCCTCCGGGTGAGCAATAAATGCAGGTGAGGAAAGAGTGGGTCTCTGGCTGCTCACGTGCTGGAAGCTCAGAAGACTCGGTTTCTTCTGGCCCTGTTCGTGGAGCCCAGGACGGACGGAGGTGCGGCACGCAGGCTGAGGCAGCAGACAGGTGCTTCGGGCCCCAGCGGAACGTGTGCAGAAACGCAGGTTATTCAAAGTGCCGTGTAAATGCCAGTATGCGGGGACACTGCTCCCCAAACAGCAGAAGCTCTGGATGGGAGCCCCACAATGGAGGGTGTGAGCCCCTCTGCCTTCCCCTCTGCAGGCACTGGGCAGGAGGCCAAGCTGCACCTGGGGAAGGAGCGGGGCACAGGCATGTTTGGGGACCTGCCACTGTGGTCGCCTGCTCTCCAGGCTGGGCCCTTTCTCCTTCTCCCCCGCCTCGAAAAATGGGGCCCTTCCTCTGTCCCTTCTGCTCCCCGGGGTTGTTTCTCAGATTTTGCACTGTTGACTTCAGTCCAGAGGGTGGGCGCTGTGTGTCTCCCCACCTGACAGGGACACCACAAATGTCTGTGGGATGAATGAACGCAGTTGTAGGAAGCAAATGTCAGGAAATCGCTTTTGAAAGACAAATGTGAATTTTCAGGGATGTGCAGGGAGGTCTACATGGGGCTGTGAATGCTCCCTGCATTCCGGATTCCCAGGCTGAGCCAAGAGCAGCCTCGCCCCTGGGCCTCCGTGTGTCTACACTTTTTTCCTATTAGAGAAAACTTGTCACATCTCTCACACGATGTCACGGATGCCTCATTACTCTGAAATGTCATTTCACTTACGAACATCATTATGCAGAAGCATATGCCGCAAATGACAGGGATTGCAGAAAATTTGAAAAGATGTGATTTTTCCCCCCAAAGCTGCGTTTTAGCGGGGACCAAGTCAACATTTTGACATCTAGGAGAGACGTGGATGTGGATGCGTGTCTTGGAAATCTCCTTGCAGACCCCGCGTGAGTCCTTCAGGCCCGGCGAGCTGTTCCTCTGCCAGTGGATGGGGCGCATGGGGCTGGTCCCCGACGGGGAGCAGGGCAGGAGGCGACCAGGAGCGCGAACACTGGGTTCCCGTGACGCTTCCCGCTGAGCGCGGGGTCTGGCCACTTTGCTCTCTGCAAGGAGAAAACGCAGCTTCACGCATGCGGCAGCCTTGGGATGGTTTGTTTTCCAGGCCAGGCGTGAGTCTGGAATGATGTTCTCCTTTTAGGGGTAGCGGTCAGGGGACGGGGAGCCCTGTGTTCTGCGGGGTCCACCAGGGTGGCCCGCCACGGGACGTGTCTGTCACATGAGCCGCACTGCATTCGCTCGCGCCCCGCCCCCTACTCCCATGCAGCGCCCAAGAGGCAAGACTGTGGCGACTGGTCCACTGCCGAGAACTCCATGCCCAGCAGAGTACTCTGCACAGGAGAAGGTGTACTTAACATTTGTTACGTAAACAAATGAAGAAATAAACATTGCCAAAAACTTGCTCAAATTTGAATAAATGAATGAAGATTAATGAGTCCACTTGCAAAGTGAAAGCTAGCGGTGAACACGGGACGACAGGTGGGTGGGAGGGGGGCAGGGTCCAGCAGGAAAGGCTGGTGAGGCCGCTGCTGGGCCACGCGGTTTCCCCCGGCAGGCCCACGCCCGCGCAGAGGCGCGTCAGGGCCCGGCCAGGAGCTGCTCCTCCAACAGGCTCTCCGGCCACCGGAGGCCCAGGCCCAGCTCATCAGCTTCACGTGGCCCAGCTTCGAAACGATCTTTTTCGTTTCTAATTTTCTAAGCCATTATTAAGACATAGACCAAATTACAAACTTGCACTTGCTAAGAGTGTTTCTTTTCATATATAGAATTTATAGAGTCAATTAACAGTTATTTCATTTGTGATCTTAATCATGCCAATGAGCAGTGAAATGTAGGTCAGGGTCTGCGCGTCTCTAACACACGACATCCACCTCTCTCCGTCCTCCCTGGCCAGCAGCGCCGGCCACAGCTCCCCTCCGGGTTGTGCAGAAGGAAGATAAATCAGGATGCTCCTTTATGTGTGTAAGAGTCGCTACTAAGTACTTTCTATAGACAGTTTATGTATTTCCGTTTGGTCGCTTTAAAAACTTTATCTTTTTTTTTTTTTTTAATTAAGGCTTACTTGTTGGGCGTTCCAGATAAAAGGAATATGTTTTTTTTTACTTCCAGTAGCTGACTTCACTAGACAGATGGCGGAGACTTGGTTCATCAATTCAGAGCGTGACCTGGCTGGGGAATCTGGGGGGGGAGGGGGCCTACTGTCACGTGTGTCCCACAACTCGGGAAAGATGCGCTGCAGTCAGGGGGCCCACGCACTTGCAAGGGGTTACAGCGATGAGGATGGGAGCTCGTGGTGCCTCTTTATTGGCGCTTGCTGTGTCAGACGCGCACTAAGCCCTTTATCCAATGAGAAAAGCAAGGCACCGAGCCGCTCAGAACTCGCCCGCATCACATGGCAGGGGAGTGGTGGGATGTGGATTGGAACCCAGCCCCTGGTCCCACTGGGATGCTTCAACTTGATGGGCCACGGGCACAGCATGATTTGGCTAATAATTCTTCTGGGCGTGTCTGTGAGAGTGTTTCCGGATGGGATTAGCATTTGAATCCGTGGACAAAGTAAAGCAGGTGCCCTCCCAGTGTGGAAGGAAGCGCATGAAACGTTCAGGATGGATACAGAAACCACAAAGCCAGTGAGCACCACTCGCCTGGTTCAAGCTCTTCATTACGCTTAAGTCCCTTGTCCCACATGCAGGAAGGGACGCCAATCCACTTCTGTTTCCACCACCTCCCTCCTGGGGTTTTCCTCTGAAACATTCCACGAAGGTATTTATCCAAAGCAACCGAGTAGAGTCTTCTGTGCCCCACTTTTAGATCATACGCTGTCTTCTGTTGTACTGGGGACCAAATAACACACATTTTATTTCTCCGCATCATGTGACAATAAGACACTTTTTGAATTCCTTACACCCCGGCCTTTCTCTGTCACCCAAGACATGGATAGCTCTGTGGGACATTGTTGCACAGCTTAGAGATAGGTCACCAAAACGCTGAACTTATTCTTCACTTTAAATGATGCAACCATCTTGGTAAGATACGTCAAGAAGCCCTAAGGGAGACTTTTCTCTCTTCTCCCCGTGTGTCTGGAATGACCTGGTGGATATCCACATGTATCAGCTGGGGAGACCCAGGTCGGCTACATTATATAGAGCAAAACATGAACCTTTAATCCTTCTGGGTATTCATAGATTGTATGGTCAACTATACAGACGTGCATTTTGGTTTTGTTTCCGAACGAAGTACATCTGATCCTTTCCCAAAGCATGACAATCGTCTAAGCCAAGCCTCATTGGGAAGTTTAGTCGTGGAGCAGCACGTCCTGTGTGCAGTATTCTCCCAGTGGTTGAGAGAGGTTTGCGCACTTGTTGTGGAGGGATGCAGTTCTTATGTGATTTTTCAGTGCACATCGAGATTCCCAAATTCTTGCAAGTTACGTACCACACAAGGGCTATGCTCCTAATATATTAAGAGTTGTTACGAATGAATAAGAACACGGACCCACCATAGAAAAGGGAGCCAAAAAATAAAGTATGGATAGTTCTAGAAAAGGGAATGTAAATGGATCTTATAAAAATGAGAAGGTCTTCAGTTTCATCATAAATGATAATGCAAACCAATCCCACCTACAAATTGGTAAAGATCAAAAAGTTTAATGACATATCTGAATTGGCAAAGATGCAGAAAAGCAGGCACTTGTAATAAAGAAAAAAAAAAAGGAACAAAAACATAGAATAAGAGGGCATATGTCCCCACTGACTGACTGTTGTTGAGCTGGGCGCTGGTCTTCTCCCTCCTGGGACTGGAAATACATCAGCAGCCCGGCAGCTTGCAGACGGCACATCCTGGGACATCTCAGCCTCTATAACCATGTGTGCCAATTCCTTCTATTATCTTCTATTGACTCTGTTTCTCTGAAGAACCCTGCTAATGCATCTGCAGAGCCTACACTCTCACTCAACACAGGAAATCCCTAGTATGTAGCAGGTGCTCAACACACACTTGCTAATCAATGGTGCATCTAGGCAGAGGGTGACACGCCCTGGCAATGACTCACCAGTGACATCAGGCTTGACCTGAGGGTACGGAGTTCCTCTGGAGATGGCTGTATCCTGCTTTGTGGGGACACCAAACAAATTGACCCTATCGTTGACAAGGCACCTGCACTCCCAACCATGCTGAACTACCTCTAGATCATGGATCCCCTGTAATTCTAGACCCCAGGTACCTAACTGGGAACACTCAGAAAATAACCAAATTCCATCTCAGACCACCTAACCAGGTCTGCTCTCACATTGCCAGAGGAGGTTCTTGTTCCCTGCAAGTGAGTCTGTGAAGAGGACTCTGTTGGAACAGATGTTCCTATGTCATCTGACAAGAGCTGCCAGCAGCCTCCTGGCATAATTCTTCACAAACACAAGCATCCCTCTTCCATGAAAGCATAGAAAAACAGCTTGTAACTTTGCTTTACTTTGTGAAAGTTCCTGGTTAAAGTGAGTACAGGGATTAGCATCTGTAAACCCAGATATCCAGTGGACAAGTTCTGAATTTCAAAGGTGCCTGTGGTTCTATGCAGTGAATGTAAAAGTTGTGGGAATCCCCAGCAGTGGTGGGAAGCCAGATTTGGTGCCAAAGGCCTTGTTTAAATTACCACCAGTGCATGCCTCAAAGCCAGATTGTATCAGGATGCCATCTGGCAAAATGCAAAGAGCATGGATTCTAATGCCAGTCCTCCTACTTAAAAGCCTTATAATGATCTCAGGCCAGTTACTTAACCTCTCTGATGTTTAATGTTCTCATTTTTGAAGGGGTCACAAAACTTGTGCCAAAGATTGCATCTACCTTATGTGACAAGGTAAGTAGCTTCAGTCACTCAATGTGAACCTCAAAATGCTTGTAAAAGTGTTTCATATACCATGAAATATGATGCAGGTTCCAGGCACTGCCATCCTTCCTTGGACTATTGTCCTTCCTTCTACTGGCATGTATTCAGTACATAACAAATGCCAGACACTGTGCTGAGGACCCAAAGATAACAGGTCCCTAGCATGCATCTTCAATATAGGGGTAGGAAGGGACATACAAGTTACCAGTTGACTACAAGGTCAGAATAGTCTTAAAAGATTGGTGCACTGAGGCTATGAGGGGTCAGATGGTGGATTAAGGAATCCACGTGAGCTTTTCCAGAGCTGAATCTAGAAACAAACTTCAGAGGGCACCAGCCATATAATAATTAGGAGAGGTGAATCCACGCTTCCAGCTGAAAAGAAAATGGCCTCATAGCAAAAGTCTTGTCCGAAAGCTATTTGCACATCTAGGGCACAAAGAGAATAAGAGCTCTTTATGGAGAAGAGTTTTATATCAAGCTGCTAATCCCAGATTCTGCATAACACACTACCCCAGAAGTTATTTGTTTTTCACTCAGATACTGGCACATTAGGTGTGGGTGATGTAGGGAGGGGAGGGCTGACCTATACTGGCCTTGGCTGCTATTGGATTTGTCCATGTGTTAGATTTTTGAGTGGCAGCTGAGAGACTAGGATGCCAAACAGAGCTTTTGGAACTCTTAAATGGCCAGGAGATATAATTTATTTTTCAGGCCCTTTAAAGAGAGAAGCCCTAGAATATGATCCAAACATTCATTTAGAATTTCTGGAGGGGCTACAGAAGAGTAAGAACAAGCCAAAACTAGACCAAAATTTGCAAACACTGAAACCCAGCTTCAAATAAATGAGTTCATAGCTTGGAACTAGCCCCAGCATAAAAGCCTGCCAGAAGAAACAGTAAATGCTTTTTTTGAGGAAAAAAGAGTACCACCAAACCATCTATATGATTTTTATATATCATGTCTGACATGCAACAAAAATTTGTTAGGCATAGTAGCCTGGAATACAAAGCCAGGAAAACAAAGAAAAGAGACAAAACAAACGTTAGAAACAGATCCACAAATCTCCATGTGGAGAAGCCATTTTATATAAACTCTAAATTTACTAAAATTTGAGAATATGGGTGAATGAGAAGATGGATAATTTCATAAGAGTACCTAAGCATATAAAACAATGAAGTAACTTAAAATGACAACTTTATGGTATGTAAGTCATATGTCAGTTAACAATAGGAAAGAAACAATAACAAAAAGCAAGTCATGGGGTTATTTTGTAGAGATCATAAAAATACATCTACATGATGAATAAACAATCAACTTCACTAATATTATGCAACTGGGTATATGAGGTTTAGAGTGAATTTTCATTAATAGTATATGTGTGAGTTTAAAAAAATCTGAACCCAGCTTTGCTGGAAGTCTAGGCAGTGTGTTTCAGAGGACAGTCTTACATCACTCAAGTGTCCCCTGAGTTAGTATGGAGACAATGATGTCAAAGGGAGCATGAAGAATTTAAATAAAATGGTGTTGTGAAATGTGAAATTGAAAATGTTTTAAGCAATATCTCTACGTTACCAGACATTTTATGTGTGGTCCTAAATAGGTCATAAAAACCCCCAAATTAACGAATATTACACAGAGAGAAGGGGATGCGTAAATGAGAAGAGAGTTTACCAGAAAATATCTAGCCTAAAGCATCAAGGAAAACAAGGATGGAAAACATTTTAAGAGGGCATGGGAGACATCCAAAGACACGGTTAGAAAATTCAATATGTAAGTAATCAGAGAGTCAAAGAAAAAAAAGTCTAATATTTTTCCCAAATTAACCCCCCAAAACATCAAATGTGTGTGAATGCACACACATGCACAGAGATGTATCTGAGTCAAACTTATGAAACCAAAAACAGTGAGAAAAATCTTAAAAATAGACAAAATGCATCACCTTGAAAAACCAGTAATAAGAAAGGGGGCTCAACTAGAAGAGCAGAAATCCCAAAGACATGGGCACATCATCCACACAGGGCCGAAAGGAAAGGGCTGCCAGCCCATAATTCTGTAGGCTGAAAGAATATTTTCCCACTGTAAAGGTAAGATGAAGACATAATTAGACAATTACCGAACCATACACCAGTAGAACAACCACAGAAGTTGTTCAGATGGAAAACAAAGTGACTTGCAGTTGTAGGCATAGAAATGCAGAAATAGAATATCTATGGATCGTATCTATAATTGCAACTATAATTATATATTGTGATATTGTGGGAATTAAAAATATATAAAATTAAAATATAAGGCCATAATGGTATAGAAGTAAGGAAAGAGTCATGTATTGTACAGTTTCAGTGTTCAAGAAACGATATCATACTCTAAAAATTGGCATATCGAGAATGCAAATAATAAGCCACAGGGTAGTCAATAAGCACATAGTAAAAGGAAGCATAAATAAGAGTTAAGAAAAGGAGGAAAGAATGATAAAAATACCGGAACAAGCTAGAAAAAATTAAAAAAAAAAGAAAAGAAAAGAACAGGGAATAGAAACACAGATCAGATGTGATATGTGGAAATATTAAGGCAGAAAATTCCAATAAAAATGTCAGTGTTTATATCATATATAAATGGACTAAGTACAATGATTAATATAGATTTTCATACTAAGGAAAAATATACACCATATATTCTTACAAAAAATTAAACATACAGAAAAGTTGATATTAAAAAATAGATAAAGATGTACCATGCAAATTATAGCTAATAATCACAATAATAATGCTAATCACAATAATGATAAAGTGATGTAGCCATGAAGTATCAGACACAGTGAATTTGGAAGTACACAGGATTTCTAGTTATAAAAAAAGTTATAACCACTAAAGGGTCACTCCTCTGGGGAGATAAAAATTCTAAAGATACTGTCACCTCTGAATATAGACTCCAAGTACTCATGAGGCCAACTGCTAGAGCAAAGACCATAAATTGACAAAGAAACAGTCATTATGGGAGATCCTCACAAACCTCACTCTGCAACTAAAAGCAAAAACAGACAAAATGATCAGTTACAGTACAGAAAACTTTGACCATATAATCAATAAATTTAATGGGATTGATATATGCAGAATATATGCATCCAACAAATGTAGATTTTACATTTTTAGTGCATATGGAGCATTTACTAAAATTACCCATGTGTTGAACCGCAAGTCTCAAGAAATGATTGAATGATTGAAATCAGGCCTACCACATACTCTGACCACAACGGAGCTGAGCTGGAAGCCAATTAACAACAAAAGAATGATAGTAAGTAGATAATTTCCAAATATTAAAAAAAAAAAACACACACACACATTTCTAAATAAATCACAGATCAAAGGAAAAAAACTGCAAAAGGAAATTAGGAAATATTTTGTCATGTATGTGATTTCATAACCACAGTGAAAGACACATGGGTGACAGCTACAGCTATGCTTGCACTGAGATTTATGGACCTAATTTGTATATTCAAAAAGGTTAAAGGTTCAAAACCAATCTAAATATCCATTTCAAGTAGTTACAGTAAAGAAGGGAAACTTAAAATGATAGTTAAGTACAAAATAAAAATAAAATCAGAAATTAAGTAAAAGAAGAAAACTATGATATCAAAACCACAATTGACCAAAACTGACTCAAGCAGAAATAGAAAAATCAAAACAGTTCTGTATTTGTTAAAGTGTTGGATAATCTATAATTAAAATTTATCCATACCAAAAAAATCCTCCAAGCCCATATACCTTTAAATTCTTCTAAATGTTAAAGAATAATGAAATATACAAGATTCTTATATACCAAGTAGTCTTCTAGAAAGAGAGGAAACATTTCTCAATTGTCTTGATGAGGTCAGAACCATCTTGAGAAAAAAACCTTACATGCACTTTACAGATAAAAGTTGTATGGGGACCATAGTCGCTGAATTATACCCCCACTCCACCACCAAAAATATCTCCATCTTCTTAATCCCTGGATCTGTGCATATGTTACCTCATATGGTAAAAGGGACTTTGCAGGAGTGATTAAGTTAAGCATCTGAGCTATGGAGATTTTCCCAGATTGTCTGGGTGGGCTTAAGGTAATCACAAGGGCCCTCCCAAGAGGAAGATGGATCAGTAGTAGGAGTTGTGATGACAGACAAGAAGTTGGAGAGATGAGGGGACAGGGCCATAAGCCAGAGAAGGCAGGTGGCCTCTAGAAACTGAAAGACCAAGGAGATGGATTCTGGCCAGAAGCATCCACAAAGAACCAGCTTTGCTGACAGCTTGAGTTTAGACATCTGCCCTCCAGTACTGTAAGTTAATAAATTTGTGTTTTTTAAGCCATCAGGTTTGTGGAAATTTGTTACAGCAACAATAGGAAACTAATACAGAGACCAATGTCTCCAATGCACATGGATGCAAAAACTCCCAAGGAAAATATTAGAGACACAAACCCATGATCTCTAACAATAGGTGGTATATTACAGTGCAGGTGGGTTTATCACAGTAATGCCAGACGGGCAGAAATTCAAAGGTAACATTTGAAAACCAGTCATTGTAAGTCACCATAATAACCAAACAAAGAAGAGAAATTGTATGATTGTCTCATTAGATAGATAAAAGGCATCGGACAAAATACAACACTTACTCATGTTTAAAAAAAATAATAATCTTAGCAAACTTGGTATTCAAGGGAACTTTCTTAATTTAATAAAAACCATAAAAAAAATAACCACAATGAGCATCACAGTGATGATCTTTTATCTGATGCTGGGAACAAAACAAGCTACCATCACTTCTATTCTGAAATGCACTGGAAGTTCTAGCCCCTGTAACAAAGCAAGAAAAAGAAATGAGAGTTGCAAGACCAGGTTAAATATTCTCAGACAATATATTTTGTATGTAATGAATTCTAAGGTTTCTATGGACAAACCAGAATGATTAATAAGTAAATTTAACAAGGCCACTGGATATAAGGCCCATGTACAAAACTCAATTTTATTTCTATCTACAAAAAACAATGAAAAATTTAATTTAAAAAGATACCATTAACCATGGCTGTAAGAATTTAAATTCCTAAAAGTAACTAATTATGTGCAAAGATCTCTACACAGAAAATGACAAAATATTCTTCGAAGAAATTAAATGAAATAATGGATTGAAATACATCATAGTTAAATATCAGTACTTTCCAAATTGATCTATAGGTTTAATGTAATCTTAAAATCTTGGCCAATATGTTTTTGGAAATAGTGATTCTAAAAATCATTCTGAACCAATTCTAAAACATATATGGAAATGAAAAAGACCAAGAATAGCTAAGACAATCTTAGAAAAGAATGTAGTGGGAGGAATTACTGCACCAGAAATCAAGATTTATTATGAAGCTCTGGTGATTAAGTTAGTGTCGAAAGGCAAGGGCAGACAAGGAGACCAGTGGAAGGGAAAGGAGTCCAGAAACAGATACACAATTTACAGACAAATAATTTATAATAACAGTGGTCCAGAGCAGTGGGGAAACGTCCATTCAATAAATGATGCTGAGTCAATTGGATATGTATATGGAAAAAATAAATCTCGTCCCCTTCCCATCACACGCAAAATTGATTTCCAGAAGTGTTGTAAATCTGAGTGTGGAAAAAGGACAAGTTAGGAGAATATCTTAGTGACGTTTTGTTGGCAGAGATTCTTCAGGCCGGACACAGAATGCACTAACAGTGCGGAAGAGTGATGGGTTTCCATATTAAAATTAGGAACTTGTGTTCATCAAGAGACTAAAAAGAGCAAGCATGCAAACCCCTGAACAGGAGTAGATATGCACAGTACCTGTGACCAAGGACTCCAAAACCAACAAGGAGGACACAGAAACACTCACCAGGAATGTTGGTGGCAGGGCTGAGCAGGCACGGCACAAATAAGAGGTCCTAAAGACCAAGCCATCCGTGAAACAGTGTCCACACCCATTAGTAATCAAGAAAGGGCCACTACAGGTCGAAATATGGCGCCATTTCCTGGAGCCCGAAGGATTAAAACGTCCACGGTCAGACATCGCCAAGCGTTGGCAAGGTGAGCTGGCATGGGTGTTAGATTTCTCGGCTTGTCTACCGCAGATGGACGTGCGCCGATGGTGGGTCCGGCCGTTGCCCTCGGTAACACCCGCACTGTACCCCACAGAGCGGCATTCGCTCTGCAGCGAAGGCACGTGTAGACGGCCCCACCCGGAGACAGCCCCAACGTCCACCAACCGTGGAATGCTTACATAAATCGTGGGATTATTATACAGTGGTGCGCTCTGCAGTAAGAATAACGAAGACGTTCGGAATCTATAAAACCACAGGGGAGAATCCCACAGACATAACATGCAGTGGAAGAAACAGACACAAAAAAATTTACCGTATGATCCAATTTCTGTAGCATTCACAGCAGGCGAAAGCTAACCTGGGGGCTAGTAGTCAGAGGTGGTGACTTTGTAAAGAGGAGGGTGGTTGCAGCTGGACGAGGCATGGGTTTCCGGGGCTCCGGTGATGCGACGGTCTAGATGGGAGCGGGGGACGGATTTTGTGGCTGTGTTTGTTTGGTGAAAATTTGTTGGACTCTGCATTTGTATGCTTACGATCTGTGTACTTTCCTCTGTGTGTGTGACATTATAGTTAAATATTAGTCATGAGTTAAAAAGAAGAAGAGAGGGGAAGGCCACAGGGGAAAGTCACAACGGGGGAATGTCTCCTTGTCTCGTCATGAGCACTGCAAGGCCGAGACACCCAGAAGCGTCCACGCTGTCGCATCCAGCTGGCTCCCGGGCCGTGTGGCTGTGGAGTAAGGAGAGAGGAAACTGAAGGTTTTCGGCACGTCTGAGCAGCTGGAGCCGCGGGTGAATAAGTGATACCCAGACCGCGCCGCGCATAAACCCAGACGGAGACACACAGTTTTGGACTCTGTGTGCGGATCAGTCACGGTTCACCAGAGAAACGGGACAACTAGGAGAGGACGTGTGTGCATGCGTGCGTACACTTATTATAAAATAAAATAGAAATAAAACAAACACAATTTTAATAGAAGTATAAGTAAAAGGAAATAAAAGCGAGCTGTTGCAAGGAAGTGGCTCACAGGCTGTGGGGCTGGCTGGGGCTCAGGCAGAAACCGAGCCCGCAGTTTTGAGGCGTGATGTCCCCCTCCTTGGGGAAACCTGGGTTAAACCCTTCGGCTGATGGGGTGGCCCACAGACATAATCCGCCTCACCGAGAGTCAGCTGATGGCAGGTACTAAGCACATCTACAGAATACCTGCGCGGTGACGGCTAGGTTAGGACTTGATGGAATAATCAGGCATGAGAGGCTGGCCAGGCTGACCCCTGCTACTCACCACCGCAGACCTTCTGGTCATCGCCCGAAGCTCATCTTCCCAGAGAGGCTTTCTCTGAACGGCCATTGTCCGTCCTCACCGGCCCTGTCAATGTCTATCAGCGCCCTGCTGATTTTCTTTAAAAGCACTTACAGCCACAGAAAATTAGGTTTGCTTGGTAGACCTGGCCTCCCATTTACTATTGTATCTGTCACCGTCGGAGGCCCGCCCTGACCAGGCAAGCCCGGTGACCCCAGTGTCACAGAGGACCCGGGGGCACACTTCCTTCTGTCCGGAGCCGTACATCTTGCAAAACTGGACGGTGTCAGCACCCCAGTGCTCTGGGGAGGGGGTCTCAAATAAGGAGACAGCAGCATCTGGGGCGCCTCGGGGTGTGATGGACTTGCCCAAGCCCTTCCAGCTGGCTGACCACAGGGAGCAATGTCCACGCCCATTGAGTTTGCCAACTCCGCCACCCTGTGCCACGCAGAGATCGTGCCAATCAGAGACCTGGGGGCAAAGCCTGTCAACTGCAGCTCTTGGCTTTGATGCAAACTTGGAAGTTAAATAAAAGGCATCCACCACATTGTGCTCAGCCGATCATGACTGTTTTAAAGAATGAGCTGTGAATTAGTCTCTGCTCTGAGTCTCTCTCCCCATCAGTGATTTTCTGAAATGAAATTAGGCAAACTATGAAGGGAAGAGGCGCCGATCACAACTGTGACGTCTGCCTCCGACACCGCTTTAGGAAGCCCTGGGGACGAGGCAGGGGTGCCCAGAGGCGAGCACCCTACGTCATGCACTGGAGCTCTGACTCCCAGCCCGGGGCGGGTGCCCTCCCGAACCCGCTGCGCAGGTCGGCAGTTTGTTCCCGGGAGGCAGCTCAGTGCTGGAGGCTCCGGTGTGAGGTTTCCCTGGAGGGAGAGGGGGACGCATCCAACACAGGCGTGGCCTCCTGGGAGCACCCTCCACCCCGCACGTGGTTCGGAGGACCGCACCACAGCATTCTGTCCACTGCCTCTCACCCCCCTTAACTAACTAACTGGCTAACCAGCTAACTAAGCAAACAGCACAAGACAGGCTCAGTGTCATGTCAGGACTGATGCTTTGGAAAGTCTGCACCCCGTGAGAGTCCACCCCACTCGGGCCCCGACGGTCGTTACTCATGCCCTACGAGCAGCCTGGAGCCAGGTCAGAAGGACCCCGGATGTAGTCAGGTTCGAGGTAGAGTGGGCGTCCTGGCTCTCTGTCCCGGGAGAGCCTCCCGGTGCTGCTTATGAGCACCTGTCGAGCAGCTGGTGCGGGTGGGACAGGATGCCCGAGGACACCGTCGGCCGGGATGTGCCCGAGGGAGGGGCTTGGGGAGCCCAGTGGAGGTCTGGGGAGGTTTGCCAACTGAGGGACACTAAGCTGTCGGAGAAAAACCTCACCGGGCAGTTGTGAAAGGCCACACGGCCGATCTTCTGGGGACACTGCGTGGGAGAGAGGCTCGGGTTCATGCTGAGCTGACCCCGCTAAGATGGAGGGACTGAGGTGTTCAGTGGGAGAACAGAGTGGGAATTGAAGGGGCCATGGGGGGGCATAGGGGCGTCTCAGGGGACAGAGTCCACAGCCTTGGCCACTGACAGCAAGAGGGTCAGTGGAGGACGACTGCAGGGCTTACGGGCGCCAGGTCATCCTGCAAACAGGAGAAGGAGGGTCATGCCGGGGAGGCCGGTGTGCAGCAGAATCGATCCCAAAGCAGGTCTGGGAAAACTTGGATGAGTTAACACGGCACTGCTGCCCACTGAGCTGTCGAGATGGGGAGATGCTGCATGTGGGCTTGTGGGCCTGTGCCCCGGGCCAGATCCGCACGGGGACGTTCCTGTCACCACTCGCAGAGCCCGCTGCCCGAAGAAGTCTGCGACAGTGGGCTGTCCCGAGCGTGGTGCCCCCGCAGGGAGAGACCAGAGACCCGGCTGACGTTCGCCCGAGCCCTGTGCTCCTATGGAGGTTCCCCAAACCTCGCAGAATCCTTTCCCCTCTCGGGACCCTGCACAGCCCAGGGTCGCCCCCCCGATCCACCCCTCGGCCACAGGTCGGACCGTCCACTCCTCTGACAGAGAGCACCCCTGCCCAACCCCGGGCAGACCGTGTGGTCAGCGCGGTACCCCCACGGCCAGGGCCTGCCCGCCCCTCGTAGGGATTCCTTCCCCACCCTGAGCCCCACATTCTCAATACCCTTTGAACAGAGTATCTCCTTACAGAGTCCGGACTTGTTTTCTGTTCGACGTCCTCCACACGCGGCTATGTAACCCCTGAAATATGACTAGTTAGACTGGACTATAGCTTATTTTATGATAACTAATCGACATGTAAAAAGCCACATAAGGCTAGTGGCGCCCTAAGGAAGAAGGCAAATTTAGAGGAGGAAACTGAGGCATGGGGCGGGTGTGGGTGGAGTGTCCTGAACCAGGCCTCCCCTCTGCGCGGTGATCAGACCACGACACACCCCAGGCCGGCCCAGGAAGTCCCCCTGCCTCTGTGGCTGGACTGATGTGCAGTGGACAAGACCACACACCCAGAGGGGAGCGAGACCCGGAGAGCACGAAGCCCCTTGCACACTCCAGCGCCTCCTGCAGCCCCGGGTCTCAGGGGAGGGGGGTCCCTCTCAGTGGCCCTGATGGGTGTGTCCGTCACTCTCTTCCCAGGACCCCGGCTCAGGTTTGCGGGCTGCACGCCCTCCCCTAGCCTGTGACTGAACCCCGCCTCTCGGCTCTCGGCCTTTACCCCACGGAGAAACGCAGATCTTTCCTCTTCTGGAGAATGGTTTGAGATAGAACAGTTTATGTCTCAAACCCATTAGCAGAGTAAAGACTTGCCTATCACAGGCTCCTTTCGCTGAGAGCTCAGGATACCTGCCCACTGTCTGGCCCTGCAGCCACCCAGGGCGGGGTGACAGGTGGGAAAGCTGTTTGCTGGAGACACTGGCTGCAAATTAACCTGGATTCCTGCAGGCAGCTCAGCGGAGGCTGCCGGAGAAGCCGGTCCCACTGCCCGCAGCTGAGAATTTTTCACTCAGGGCAGAAACATGGTCCTGGGGCCAGAGGTTCAGATTCTTGTTCTGGGTTCAGCTGACCTGCAGCACCCTTGTACAAATTCCTCAACTTGTTTGAGTTCAGTTTTCTTCCCTGTGTAAATGGGGCTCAATATATCTCTCTGGCCTACCTTTTGAATGCATATAGGATAAAATAAATCATGCTGCTTTGAAATCAAGAAAATGAAGTATGGTCTTAGGTGCCTGTCCCCTAGCAAAGCCTGGTACTTCTTCAAGAAATTTGTTGAGAGGAAGGGGTTGATTTTGAGGGAGCTCAGGGAGCAGGGTAGGGCTTGGGGAGCAGGCTGGGGCTCAGGGAGCAGGATGACAGGGCTTGAGGAGCAGGATGAGGCTCAGGGAGCAGGATGATGAGTCTCAGGGAACAGGATGATGGGACTCAGGGAGCAGAATGGGGCTCAGGGAGCAAAATGGGACTCAGGGAACAGGATGGGGCTCAGAGAGCAAGATGATGAGACTCAGGGAGCAGAATGGGGTTCAGGGAGCAGGATGGAGTTCGGGGAGCAGGACAGGGACTGGGGAGCAGGATTTGGCTCAGGGAGTAGGACAGAGCTTGAGGAGCGGGATGACCAGGACACAGGGAGGAGAGGATTGAAGGAGGAAGATGGGACTCAGGGAGCAGGATGACAGGGCTTGGGGAGCAGGACAGGGCTTGGGGAGCAGGATGAAGGGACTCAGGGAGTAGGATGGGGGACGGCAGAGAGCTGACCAGAAACACGGCCCCATAGGTAAGCTCCAGAGAGCAGTTTGCACTCCAGAGTTCACCACTCCTTGAGGCCAAGGTCCTGGCATTTCGTGATCCGTGTGGGCCAGGCTTTTGCAGAACTCTGTATGATGTCATGGAGGATGGAAAGGGGAGGCTGCATCGGTTCTCGTCTGGAGGGAAATCCTCCAGAGTAAGGGCATCTGGAGTTGTCAGCAGCCCGGAAAGAAACTCTGGGCAGGTCAGCACGAGAGCAGCCTGACAGTTACTTTGCATGATTTTTGCTGGTGTTGTTATAGAGTTACCACGTTCCGTTCACACAGCAGGAAGTGAATCTTACTCAGCACCTGCAAAGGAGCCTACCACTTGGTTGGTGGCCAATAATGAATGATCGGATGGATAACTGGATGCAAGGACGGGAGGAAGGAGGGAGGGCAGACACGGGAACGGGCACACAGACTAGTGTGTGTAGGCATTGTAAACCCCCTCCTACTGATTCTCGAAATAACGCTCAGAGAGATCATGTCACTCTTGCACGCTTGAAGGGCTGGTGAAGACCCACCAGCGCAATGCATGGAAAAGGGTCCGATAACATCCAATCATGTGCCCAAGCAATCAGCCAAAGGCATTGTTCTAATCCATATGGCACATTATGCCTGTTAGGGTTCCCAGAATTAGCAAAACAAGAATACAATACTTGGAATATACTTATACTAGGAAATTTTTTGCTGCTTTTCTGAAGCTCAGATTTAATTGGGCTTCCTGTATTTAACTGGAAGCCCGGCTCTTACAGACACCGGGGAGACCATCAGTAAATGTGCACCAACTTGGACCCACAAGTTGCCTTCCTCTAATATTTACTGATTTCAACCATCAGCTGCAAGAGTGACTTTTATAAAAGCAAGGCTGAGTGCAGACATGAGCTCAGCAGAGACATGGATAGTCAGGTGCATTGCTGCCTTCGTCCTCGGGGCCTCCCGCCCAGAGCCCTGGCTGTGCCGGTGAGGGTGGAAAAGCCAGTGTGACCTCACAGCCCACCTGGAGAAGGTCGGTCAGCACGTGTTAAGTCTGGTTGAAGACCCAGCTTCTGTCAGTGTCCAGCGAGACCCTTCTCAAATGTGCCACACTGACGAGAACACCCGAATGGCTTCTCAGGAGGGCCCCTGTCCCGGTTGTCTCTGTTTGTTACACAAACTTACTCTGTCTTTGGCCACACACTCCGAGAGCTGGATGCTGCATTATCTGCTGTGCATGATCAGGATGTATTGGATATTTGATAGAGGAAATGTTCAGCTCCTCGGAAATTCAATTCCATTAAATGTAGAAAATATCCATTGAGTGCCTATAACTGCCCATCATTTTGACGTGCAGCCGCTCTTCAGGATTATTTTTCAAACTAGAGTATTCATTAGTCAAGACACAAGATTTCCAGCGGAAACTTTGGTCAAGGCACTGGACGTTTCCTGGACCACTTCTCTGAGTCCATCTTCCGTCAGGGATGGTGGGGGGCAGGGGGCAGTGGTCTGAGCAACGGAGGCTGCCGTCCCCGGCCTGATGGTCCTGGGGGAGAGGTGACCATGGAGTGAGACCCAAGGAGATGCCCGTGCGAGTCGGGATGTGGGGGCACTGGGCAGTGGGAGGACAAGGCAGGAGAGGTTCGCTCAGTGGGGGAGATGTGGAGTCCAGCCTGAAGGTGGCCTGGAGCCCCTGGACGACAGGGGCTTGCTTTGCATTGCCTCCCAGGCACCTGGTCCTGGGCTGAGCACAGGGGGTCAGCTGGTGAACACGCGCCGAGTGACCACAAGCCCTGAACGATGCGTCGGGACTCGAGAGCTGCAGAAGCAGAGGGGCTCTGTGTTTGCAGGCAGTGACCCCACAACTAGAAGCTCACGGAAGGGTCTGTTGGGGAGCATGGGTGACAGAAGCACCAGGTGTCAGTGAAGCCAGAGTGACTCTGCGTGTGTCTCTGCTGTCACATGGCTCCACACACTGGGGGCTTCACCAACAGAATAGTACTCTCTCCCAGTTCTGGAGGCTCGGGGGGAGAACTGTGCTCCTGGCCCGTCTCCTGGCTCCTGGTGGTTTGCTGGAAGCTGATGATGTTCCTTCACTGCTACTGCATCGCCCCGATCTTTGCCTTCACGTTCACATGGTGTCCTTCCTGGGCGTGTGTCCTTGCATCCAAATTTCCCCATCACCAGTCTTTTTGGATTAGGGCCCTACCTACTCTAGTATGATCCCAACTTAACTAAGTGCACCTACAACGTCCTTACTTCCAATTAAATTGAGGAACTGGGAGTTAGGACTTGAGCATATGAATCCTGGGT
Organism: Mirounga leonina; assembly: GCF_011800145.1. NCBI lineage: Eukaryota > Metazoa > Chordata > Mammalia > Carnivora > Phocidae > Mirounga > Mirounga leonina. Next base: position 2,298,563 of record NW_023270717.1, read on the forward strand.
GGGGGGACCCAGCTCTGCTCCGGAGTCTGTGTGTGTGTGTTTATCCCCACTCTGTTATGTTTGGTTTCCTTCTGTCCCCGCAGAGGCGACCGCTGTCTTGAGGAGGAAGCAGTAACAAGCACCATCCCCGGCCGAGGGCTCATTATGTGTCCGACACTGCTCTTGGAACTTTTCAGGCACCCATTCGTTTGATGGTCAGCGTGACCCTGCCAGACGGATGTCTGCCCTGTCCTGATTCTATAGCTGATGGAACTGGGGTGCAGGCAGGGTAGGCAGCTACCCCAATATCATGGAGAGTAAACAGCACGTCCAGAGTCTCCCCGATACTGGGGAAGGGGGAGAAGGAGCCAAGCGTACCAGGTGGTCACCAGCCAAGGTAAGGGACACGGTGAGCACACAGCCATAGATTGCAGGGCGGACCCCCGACCCGGGATCTCATGTGGGTCAGAGCCCGACCTCAGCTGGTCTGGACACAGGGAGACCGAGTCCAGGCTTCTCCTCCGCATTTTCCTTTTCAAGACCACAGGTCAAGGTGGTAACAGCTATGGGCACGCCAGCAGGTGGGATGACAAGGACCTAAGTCCACACCAGGGAAATCAGGGTGGGAACCCTCACCCACTGGCTGCTGTTGGGGCAGGGAACATCCCCTAACCCATGAGGAGGCACCGTCTACATCACTCAGGACACCCGCAGCTCCCACAGCACCTGCTCCTTCATCGTGGGGAGGGGCTGGAGGGGCAAAAACCCAAGAGACAAATCAAGGAAACAGCCTTAGTAAAAGATTTGAATTTAGAATTCAGAATTAACTCCACAGAAACCGGGTTAACCAAGAGACACATTGTTACACCCAGAGAAACAGATGTCTCCTGTTGCCAAGTTCCTCCCTCCCCCTTGACCTCTGCGCCCTTCCCCTATCTGCTGGAACAGGGGCACAAGAGCCCATGAGGTCAGACGTAGGGAGTAAAGAGGTGCGTGTGTCTCCCTGGCCATCTGATCTGCAGAGAGCACGTCTGGACCCCCCTCCAGCAGATCCACTGCTGGATCTCGAACATGGCTGAGACTGAAAGTCCACAGACCGCGATGGCCGGGAGACCTCCCAGGGTGCTCCCACCTGTCCTGTGGCAAACGGAGATCTATCTCCGTATTCCATAAAGGTATGTTGAGCCCTTATGTGAGCGAGGTGACCGTCAGGTGCTCAGGGGGTATGGCCTTCTGTGGCCCATGTCAGTGGGCAATGTGGAGGCAAGAGATCAGTTTGAGCTGAGGGATGTGGTGCCGGGCACGGAGGGGAGAGTCAGACATAGAAGACCTCTTCCCGGGCTGGCCTCCTCCGTGCTGTGCGTTCTGATGCACGGACTTCCTCCAAATCCTTCATCACTGGTGACAACGTGCACAGAAAAGCATTTCTCAGATGACCTCAGTGCGGACCTTTCATTGCATAAAATAAATTTTTGGTGATGCACTGACACTTAAAAAAAAGTGAGATTCTAAGTCAGAGAAGGAAGACTATGGCTTTTGTCTTTGGGATGTGTAGGGTAAATAATTTCCTTTGGGTCACTTTGGGCGTTTCCATACGGTCCACTAGCAGGGATGTGACTGTTTGCCCCGTCCATTAATCCAGAATGCCCAAATCTGAGTTATCATTCAAAACTTGGGGTAATAGTTGACATCATTGATCCAACTGTCTGGAAAATTATATTATGGCCACGCTTTCTCCAATAACCCATCAGACAAAGAAGAAATCATTCGGTTCATCTTGCAGTTCTTGCTCTCTCGAAGCTCGACATCTCCGTAACCCCGCCATTGATCAATATAAAGCTAGATTCGTCAGTGCATCTTTAATGACTTTTCACCATGGTCGGGAACAACTAGACGGAACGACGTGGGCTGTTCTCGCCTGCACTGGCCATCTGTTCCCATCTCCAGCCCCTGGAGGCATTCCTTCCCTTGCTTTGTATCAGGCAATTGTTGGAGTCCTTGCAAATGAACTCAAATCGAGGTGTAGATAAATCGAAAGTTTAAAACACAAATCATTGAAGTTGTCTTGGGACTTAATTGCCTCTTTGCCATCTGACATTTCCCCTTCTCCATCAGGCTACAGCAATATTACTCAAAAAGTTCCAGCCAACCCCGCATGTCTGCAGATGAGTAATTGTGGGGATTCAAGGAGTGTGGGAAGAATGGACTATCAGGGCAAGAGAGATGAGGGGAACCCAGGCTGTCAGGGGTCTCCCTGTAGGCTAAGGGCATACAGGGTGGGCCACAGGGGCTCAGGGCAAAGGCCCGAGACCTCTGAATCTTGGTCTGGTTCTGTGATCTTCCTCCTCAACCCAGGGCCTTCTGCCCACCGCACTCCCGGGACGATCTCCGTGTCCATAGGAGCGTGTCCAGTGAGTGGGGAATTCTATACCAAAAACAGTGGGCGGGGGTGGGGTCGTTCTTGACCTCGAGGAGAATGGCAGGGGTGCTTCATTTTCATGTTTCTCTCTAAAACCTAAACGGGAGTAAAGCATCCTAAGCAATGGGGTTCAGGGGGCGTCTAACAGGATGCCAGTGAAAGTGACCTTCCCCAAGGTCTTGTTAAGGAATAGACAACGACTTTCCCATAATATTCTGGCCTGGAAGGACTTCCCAGTTCATTTTAGGAGTGGTCAGCCATGGCCTGGGACCGGGTCCCTGAGTTAAAATGTGGGTCCTGCAGCGATCAACAGCAGGCAGACATTGGCCCGCCCTCCTGTCCCCCGCCAGATGCAGATTCCCATCCAGGACCATGACACCAGGTCCGAGGAAGCCGCTCTCCAGCTCTGCCATCCTATAACCACACTTCCTTGGGGTTGCTTTTTAACAAGCTCTGGGTGGAAGAAAACTGGCTGGCTTTCTCATCCTCACCCCCACCACCCCCGTGACGGGTGGCTGCCAGATGCAGTCCTCCTGGACTTGATGCAGTGCCTCCCCACCACTGCTCTTGTCTGTTGGCTGTGACGGTCCCAGATGCCTTTCCTGTCCGCACTACACTCACCTCCTCGCCTCTCTGTGGATGAAATACGTCCCTGAACATGCAGACTTTTAGGTGCTCTCTTCCCGGAAGGACTCCTGCCATCACCCCAGAGCCCCACTGGGCTTTTCTTTTTTTTGGGATACTTTTAAGCAAAAATGCCATTTCTCGCAGGTGAGCTCAGGCACATATTGGGTGGTTCGGTAGCTCATCTCCTCCTACTTTGTGTTCCGTTGTAGAAAAGACTACATCCACGCTAGCTCATTTGTTGGGTGTTCTGTCCTGGCGTATTTTCCACAGACACGGAAGACGTAGTTGAGCATTAGCCCTGAAGCATAAAGGAGCAGACGATTATCACTGGTGTTATTTTAGGAGCTTATTCCTGAGTCCAGGCAGGGGCAGAATGGGGAGCATAACTGTATCAGATTGGATTCTACTGTAATAGAGTTATTCTGGTGAGGCCACGGAGAGACGGAAATCCTGGCATATCTCCGTGTAGAGGGTGAAGGTACAGAGACCAGATCAGAACAGACAGAAACTATGGTTTTGAGTATCAAGGCCGTGTCATCTCTCCACCGTCCACCCAATCATTCATTCAAAAAACACTTCTTAAGCACCTTTCTTGCCAAGGGCTTGGCTCTGGGTGAGCAGAAAGGAGGAAGATGCGCACAGAGCATGCTCAGCACCCCACAGGCTCCTCTCGTGCCCGCTCTGCTCACCAAGGGTCACCGTGGTCCTGACTTCAAACGTGGTGCATTCGTTTTGTCCTGATGTGTACGTAACGTGTGCCCTTTTGTGTCTGGACTCTTCCTTTCCACGTTACATTTGCGAGACCCACCCCTGCTTCCCACGTCTGTGGGTGGCATTGCTCTGTGCAGACGCATCCTGACTTATTCACCCACTCTGCCTTTGGGTTGTCAGCTCTTTGAGGACGTTGTGAATAACGCTGCCACACACGTGCTTGCTGATGTCTTCGGTGCATGGCCGCCTGCACCTTCTTTGGAATATCTGCCTGGAAATGGAACCACTGGCTTGCAGAGCGTACGTGTGTCTTCAGTGCCTAGTTCTAAAGGGTCGGAATTCGTTTATGCTAGCTTGCGTTCCAACCAGCCCCGTATGTAGTTTCCAGCTGTCCCACGTCCCTGCCAACACTCCACACTGTCTGTCACGGTCGTGTTAGTCATGACAGTGGGTCCAAGCACGTTTTATTATCACAAGTATTAACTTTGCCCCTAAAACATATAATATCCGTACACTGAGGAAAAATGTAAAAAACAGAGGACGTTTAAAAAAACGTCTAATGACCAAAATCTCTCTATTTTTCCTAACTAAGATTTATTATCTATTGACACTCGATCTGCATTTAAAATCAGGAGTGTTGAAGTCAGCTCGTACACAATTCTGGAGCCTTTCCTTTTTTTTGCAGAACATTATACGGCAAGCGTATTCCCAACCCATCCCAGGGTCCCGGAGGTTGTGACTTTCGCAGCATTACACTGTTTATGGGGAGGCTTGTGCCACAATTCACTTAGCCGTCCCCCAACAAAGCTTAAAACCAAACGTAAAAGAAAAGAAAAGAAAAGAAATCAAGCAGATGCTGCAGAAATTGGTTCCCAGAACAAAGTACAATGATATTTAAAGAAGCAAAACAAAATTCAGCCCCCATCGATTTAAGAGCACAGTATCTATAGTCCAACAAAAAAATTGCGGGCCGTTCAAGGAAACAGGAAAATATAAGCCCAAACTTCAGAGAAGAAATTTAAGCCAATGGAAACAGCATGAGGAATAGCGCAGACAACAGTCAGTCATAGAGCATAAATAAAAAAAAACTATCATCAGTACACTTCGTGTCTACGAAAAAAGCAGAGGACACCCTCGATAGATTTTTTAAAACGGCAAATGTAAATCATATAACGAATCAAAGACAGTGGTAGGATCATGTTTGTGATCTCCTGGTGCCCACAGACTCTTCATGACGACTCGAAAGGCACATGTCTCCAGGTAAAAAGTGAGGGTCTGAGCGTAGAATAAGATTAGGTTTTCTTTGACGTGTGATACCCGTGACAAAGAATGCAGACCCCTGAGATCCTGAGGGGAGGTCTTTCTAACATCGAGAATGGACAACAGATTAACACTTCGGATACAAGGCACGTGGGCCAATACATGCAGAAACAGCCAACAGGGCGCCTGGGTGGCTCAGTTGGTTAAGCGACTGCCTTCGGCTCAGGTCATGATCCTGGAGTCCCGGGATCGAGTCCCGCCTCGGGCTCCCTGCTCGGCGGGGAGTCTGCTTCTCCCTCCGACCCTCCCCACTCTCATGCTCTGTCTCATTCTCTCTCTCAAATAAATAAATAAAATCTTAAAAAAAAAAAAAAGAAAGAAACAGCCAACAAATACATGGAAATCCTGGCGGAGTGCAGCGGGTCATTCCCAGAAAGGTACAACCGAATGGATGACAGGTGAAAAGAAGCTGACACTCCCAAAAATGAGACTCAGCAAGGCAGAACACAGCAGGAGACGATTCTAGACAGGAGCTAGGATGTGGGGGTCCAGACTCTGTGACAAACGGCCTGGCAATGCCCAGGGAAGTTTGGCGGACGGTCGCCACATGATCCAGCAATCCCCTTCCTCGTCCTTGGTTTTCCCTCAGTTCTGTTTGTCCCTTGGGAACTGTCCCCGAGTGAGGACAGAACCGCGGATGCTCACGGATGGTGGCCACCAGGTGGCCCTGGAGGCGTGGACATCCAGAACCCACTGCCACCAGCCACTGGGCACCACCGAAGCCCAGCGTGGCGAGCCACAGACATCGTGCGCGCTGTGTGCCGGTCACTTCTCTTGAACCCACCGCGGAGGCTCGGGTGAGGACCCTAAAGGCGGAGAGGGTTAAGGAAGTGTCCACGGCCCCCAGCGAGGAGGGACAGGTCTGAACTGAGACCTTTTGTGTTTAATTTTATTATAGAAATTTCAAATGTCTATAAAACTGGAGCAACACAGCCCCCCGTGGGCATCCCCCCAGCTTTCACGAAACCTGAAGCTGCTTCGACGCCCTCACCCAGACCCTATGTCATAGGATTTGTAAAACAAATCCAAGGGGAATATCATTTCATCTTCAAGTATTATGGTTTGCCACTCAGAAATGCAGGTTTTCCCTTTTTGGAAACATCACACTATTAGGAGCTCACTGCACGATTTCCAACAGTCAGTGCTTGCTGCCGTCGCAGGTACTGATGGGGTGTGCTTTTCCCCGGTTGGTCTGCAAGTGGTTTGTTTTTGTTTTTTTTAATTATGTTATGCTAGTCACCATACAATACATCATTGGTTTTTGCTGTAGAGACCACGATCCATTGTCTTCGTGTGACACCCAGTGCTCCATGCAGTACGTGCCCTCCTTAATACCCATCACCGGGCTAACCAACCCCCCTCCCCCCTCCCCTCTAGAACCCTCAGGTTGTTTCCTGGAGTCCATAGTCTCTCATGGTTCATCTCCCCCTCTGATTCCACCCCCCCTTCATTTTTTCCTTCCTTCTCCTAATGTCCTCCATGCTATTCCTTACGTTCCACAAATAAGTGAAACCCACTTCTCTGAAGAAGACATACAAATGGCTAACAGACACATGAAAAAATGCTCATCATCATTAGCCATCAGGGAAATCCAAATCAAAACCACACTGAGATACCACCTTACACCAGGTAGAATGGCAAAAATGGACAGGGAAAGAAACAACAAATGTTGGAGAGGTTGTGGAGAAAGGGGAACCCTCTTACACTGTTGGTGGGAATGCAAGTTGGTACAGCCAATTTGGAAAACAGTGTGGAGGTTCCTCAAAAAGTAAAAATAGAGCTACCCTATGACCCAGCAATTGCACTCCTGGGTGTTTACCCCAAAGACACAGATGTAGTGAAAAGAAGGGCCATATGCACCCCAATGTTCATAGCAGCAATGTCCGCAATAGCCAAACTGTGGAAAGAGCCGAGATGCCCTTCAACTGATGAATGGATAAAGAAGATGTGGTCCATATATACAATGGAGTATTACTCAGCCATCAGAAAGGATGAATACCCAACTTTTGCATCAACATGGATGGGACTGGAGGAGATTATGCTAAGTGAAATAAGTCAAGCAGTGGAAGTGGCTTTTAGTCACTTATTTGCTTGTATTACGTGTGTGTTTGCATGGGTGTGTGTGTGTCTATATCTAAGGGCAAGCTCTGCAATCGGTTTGCCTATCAAACCTCCCTCAATCCCGTGCTGGCTTCTCTTCACACTTCCCCCACTCCCCGCCCCCCCTCCCCCGTGGATGTGACTTGTTGATGAACGCAGGATGTTTGTGTCATATTTACCCACGGGCTGACTTCCACTGATTGCAGCCCAGGGATGGCGTTTAGCGTGTTCGGATGTCCCCTGTACTTTCTGTAAACTGATAGGTCTACACACCCGATCAGATTTAGGGTTTGCAGGAGTGTTTCACAGAAGACCTCTGCGTGTCTAGTGCGGGTTACACAGTGTCCATTGTCTCTCATTTGGGGATGTCTGCAGCTCTCGGTGACCACTGCCTTTGTCCATTCATTCAAGACTTTAAGGTTGTAATATCGAAATTTCACAATTTCTGGTCTATTCCTTAGCTGGAGACACTTCCCCTCATCAACTCTTCTGTTACCTTGAGGTCAATTCAAACAAGCCCAGCAAAGCAAATATCATGTTCTCCCAGTGCTTTCCCATCTTCAGGTTGGAGGCATTCACTCCCCAGGATCCTCTGAACCTGACCAATGAGTTGTTTTTCAGTATTATTATGAAATCACAAATTTAGATCTATCTGATGTTTGCCAGTGCTTGGTAGTTAATATCTCTATTATCTCAAATTTGTTTTCTGAGTACGTCTCATGGGACCTCAGCTGACTCATGGCTTGCCTGCTGTCAGGTGTGGAGAGGGGTCCTAAGCTCTCCTCAAATAGTTTCTGCCCCAAACTTGGAAATCAGCAATTTCTCCAGTGGGTTTTAGCTCCTTTTCATGGGAGGTAGTATTTAGATAGTGATAGAAAATATCACTCTGTACATTTAATAAGTACAAAACATTAGGGGTGCCTGGCTGGCTCAGCTGGAGGAGCAAGTGACTCTTGATGTCAGGGTATGAGTTCAAGCCCCATGTTGGGTGTGGAGAGTAGTAAAGCAAACAAACAACAAGAACAAAAAAACAAAACCTAAAACAAAACCTTTTTTAAAAAGTACAAAAAATAATTCTCTACATTTCATAAGTGTAATTCAATGTCATAGTTAACATCACACATAGTTAACCCCCAAACATCAGGGTGAACGTCAGTGGAAGGGAAATCCAAAGAAATGGATTATTGAAAAAAAAAAAAGAAAGAAAGAAAAAGAAAGGAAAATGGAAAGAAACAGGCTCATGTTTTATGGACTGACATAATTAATTTAACTTCTGTCATCTGAGGGTCAATAAGTTAATAAACAAAATTTTAAAAGGAAAGAAATAGAGGCAGATCCTTACAGAAAGTAGACCAGTGGTTGGTGGGGGAAGAAGGCCACTAATGAGTGCGGGGTTTCTTTATGGGATAATAAAAGTGTTCTGGAATTAGATTGGGGTGATGCACATATACTGGTGAATATACTAAAAACCACTGAATAGTAAATTTAAAGGGTAAATTTTATGGCTTGTAAATTATATCTCAATTTAATAAAAGGAAAGAAAGACTCTATTCTATTACCATCCTAGCTGTACCCTGTAGAGAAATCTACATGTGGTGTTGGGCCCTTGGCCGTGTCAGAGTTTGTGGGCAGCCTGGATGTCTACCCATGGGGCTGGACTGACGGACACTGTAGGACACATAACACAGAGTTCTGTGCAGGAGACAGAACCCGTGATTAGGAGCTACAGAGCAACAAGGAAAAAGCTTAAATACAAGGTGCTCTGTGCAAAATGCCAGAAACCAAATGAGATTTACAGCACACTATTTTACATACATTTTTAATATATTTTTATGTATGCACACACTGCCTATTATTCAAAGTTACGCATCTATCTAATTGCATATATCAAACACATCGCTGCACGTGCCGAGCCAAGAGGCCAGGGTGGTGGTGAGACCCAGAGTGGAAGAGAAAACACTGAACAGAATGAAGAGCGGGGTCCTGCCTAAACCCAGCGTGCTCGGGAGCTGGCTGTGAGCCGAGCGCAGTGGGGACCCTCTCTGCACCTGAGGCCCAGAAGAAAAAAATGGACAACAATCTCAGTTCGATCCAAGAGTGTTCTCAAATCCCCACAAAGCGCCCTCAAAAATGTTTTCTCTGTTGGTGTCCCCCACATTCCTGTCCCAGCTACCTTCAAAATCCCCTGCTTCTTCATCCTCACTGTCTTGCTCCAAAATCACCCCGATTCATTTAGTTCTTGTCTTTCTTCTTTCTGGAGAGTGAATTCTATGCCCTTGGCCAACCACCCACTCTCGGTTCTGTTCTTCCCTCTCGGGCTCAGACAAGTTCTGCACCCATGTGTCCAGGAAGCAGGCAGGAAATGCTGCCTTCCACTGGGGGGGGGGGCACAAGGGAGGGGGGCACAGGGTCCCTCACAGATGCACAGCAGCTCCACCTGGAGCAGACGCCATCCTCCGCACTCTGTTCCCCAGCTCCACGCGCCCCTCAGTGCTCCCAGGACCCAGGGACCCAGCCTCTGCCTTGTTGTTCCCCCAGCTCCAGGAGTGGGTGGTTGTTTTTAACTGAGTTATTTCTGGCTTGCCCCAGTGTCCTCTTCTCAGGCTTTCAGCCTCTAATACCCAAGCAACAAATCCCTTGTGTTAAATCCCATCTGCGAAAATGCCTGGGCAGGTCGTATTTTCCCGGTAGATCCTGGCTGTTGTAGCATCTGGTACCAGGACCAATGCCAATCTGGGAAGCAGACCCTCAAAGATGGGACCCTGGGATTGGCCTGTCACGTGCTTGGCCTTGAGTGTAAGCTGAGCGCATTAGCATCCGACAGTCCGATACCAAATTTGTGGTGTGCTATGGCATCGCTGAAAGAATCGCCTGCTGCTGATCATGATGCAGAACCTGGGGAGCCCAGGGCTATGGGGCTGCTGCCCCAAGTGGCTGCTCCACCCCCCCATTGTCCCAGTAGGGCTGGGCAACGATCCTGCACTAAGAATTCGCCTTCATCACATTGAAGAGCTTCTAGAAAACAAAAAACAAACAGTAAACTCAAGGCCATCATGGCTCAGTGGAAGTCATGGAGAAGCAAAGAGATTCTAGGGCAGCCCCAAAATAATGTATTTTTTTTTCTCGTACTTGCAGTAGGGAGCTTATTGAAAATCAGGTGCAAAATATAACCATGCGGCTTGCAGAATCATAATGTCATTGAATTCATACACGTACTAACTGTCTTGAGTGCACATTGGAGGATGGCCTGGGAGGTCACTGGATTGTGAGACTTGCAGTGGGTGCATCTGGATGGACTTTGATGAGGCTGAGAATCCTGAACCGCTGAATCTCTCCAAGGATGCCTTGTGGGCAGAAGTCATTCTTCTCTCCATTGCTGAGGAGTATGGCTGACTCAGTGCCTCACCTGAGAGAGGGGCTGTCCTCCCTAAGCCCATCCTCCCTACTTCTTCACCCATGACCAGAGTCCACTCTCTCCATCCTTGGAGGGGTAAGTGTCCTGTCTGACCTGAAGAATGTAGTTTTACAGCATGAAAGAGTCATGAGAACTTGCTAATTTTCACCAGCAGAAATGTGAGGAAAATGTGTGGAAATGAATTTGAAGGGTGTCAGACCAAAGAGGATGGGAGATAAATTGGGATCAGGCCAATCTTACCAGTCGTCATGTACTCACCAGAGATTCTGGGCTTAATGTGTTAGCTCCAGAAGCTGAAAGAGTTCCTAACAATTTTCTTGATTGATGGACTGATTGAAACTTGGATCACTGATGACCCACATTTGCTGGAGATGCCAAATCTTCCCTGGCATAATGTAGAAAAAGGAATACAAAGACTGAGCTTGGTGGGGGTGCTGGACTGTGGGTTTGTCACGTGTGAGCTCTGCATCTCCCCTCGGTCCTCCCTGAGAGCCCCGAAGATGCTTGCCAAGAAATGCATTTGCTGGAGGACAGTGATGTTCTCAAAAGGCTCTTGGTCAACTTGCAGTGCCTGTTGGGGTACCACCGTGGACTAGGGATGATGGACTCCTGAGAAGGAGAGACCAGAAGGCAACATCCAGGTGAGAGAGACATCGCCACAGTGGTCAGAAAGGACAAAGCTCAGGCCACTTTTCTCCATCTTCCATGGAGGCTGCTGATCATGACGTCTCTAGGATGCTCACCTGGAAAGCTCACCCAATATCACTCAACACATAGAACACGAAACCACACTACATCCCAGTAGGCAGACACTTGATTTAGAGGCCACAATGCAGAGTGAGGCTTTCTAGCTCTGTTTCCACCTTGGACCCCTATTCATAAACTCAGAGCTCCTTGACTGAAAGGGAGGTCACGTCCCTGGGCAGAGGGCCCTAAAGTGTTTCTCAGGTACACACTGTGGATACTCCTCCATGCCTTTTTCCCGGGGCCCTGCAGCCGTTGACTGGACAGAGTGCACTGGGCAGTGGGAGATGAGCTGGGTTTTCTCTGTGCATTAGGCACTGCTTTCCTGGAGGCCAGAGGCCACTGCAGTCCCCCAGCTAGGGTGCTCTGGGGATGATGGGCCTCGCTGGTGCAGGGAATGTCCCTACAGTGTGCTCCCAGTTCCTTGGTGTTCAGTGAGAGTAGACATTCCTGACAACTGGCAGGACCCCGCACGGCCCCCCGGACTGGGGCATGGGTACCGTTCCAGAGGCAAGAAGTAAGGAAAGGCTGTGGTTTCTCCTCATTCTCCGAGGGCGAGAGGAGCAGTCAACAGCTCTCGCACAACTGCCGAGAATGGTCAGGGTCATGCTCAGAGGCCTGAACGTGCGGGGGTGGGGGTTCGGCCACTCTGTGCTGTGCAGAAGGTGGAGGGGTCTCGGAGAAGGACAGTTATCCCAGAACGGAACCCGAGGGAGCCCAATCCACCTCGGATTCTCCTCCGACGCGATCTCTGCTGATGTAAACCAACCTACCCTTGTCACCATCTCGGGTCAGATGCCTGGAATGGCTTCTGGCTTCCCAATGTCCCAACCACTAGCAGCCTTAGCACCGGTGGGGGTGGGGGGCGTGAGTGCAAGGAAGGGACATGTCAACTCCCAACAGTGACACGTGATTTGCAGACTCGCCATGTTAGTTTCTAAATCAAGACACTGTTTTGTGTGTAAGATCCCCTCTACTGAGCAGAAAAGTCATGGACCTGATTTTTATTGGGGGGAACACCCCTCCCCTGCTGACAAAGGAGCAGGAGAGACAAAAAGTAAGATGATTTGGTCCCTCGAGGGAGTCATGCCTCCGACGAATTGTTTTCCCCAGCATTGATTGCCATTAAAATTAGTTTTCTGATTAATTTCTGCAGGCCTGTTTTTCTCTGCAACATTCCTACTCCACGATGCAGGGAGGCCATCTGTAACAGCCCCTTCTGTATTCCCAGTAGCTCACAAATCTCATGGTGCACAGTAGGTGCTCTATAATTATCTGTTGAAATGAGTGAAAAACTTATTGAATTTCATAGAAAAGGCAGTAAATGCTCCCTAGCGGGAGTGATGCCCGAGATCACAGAGGCGGATCTGGCAGAATCAGAACTCAGACCCACCTCTACGCATTCTTTACTCAATGTTTTTCCAGCAAGCCAGATTGAACTTCTGTCAATTATCTTTTCCAAAATAAAAAATGACACATAGGTTCTTTCTGGGAAACTCTGACACCAGATCCCGGCAGCCCCAAAATGCAGGTGTGCGATCCGCTCTTTAGGACTGAGCACCTACACAGCGATTCTCGAAGGGAACCCCAACCAGCAGCCTCAGCATCAGGAAGTGTTGGATAAATGAGTGACAGGTGATCGGAAGGAGTCTTTATTTCTCCAGACCTTTCACTGGGGTGTAAGAAGCCTAAATTATCTCGCTGCGGCTCAAGTTCACCACCTCCTTAGTGTTTCAAACATGAATTCGGAGAACAAGTAACCCCCCTTAAAAAAAAAAAAAAAGCTGATATTATTTTTGTAAAAAGTAAAAATGACTAAATAGGTTTTTGTTTTTTTTTTTTTTTTAATAACGGTGACTAATTTCCTTATCCCTGGCATCGTTTTCTTCCATTTGTAAAGGAAGGCAAGCAAGTTTCCCATAAACAGCACTTACTGGCTTTACAATACGGTTTGATTTATAAAAATTCAATTTACACAGAACTTTCAAGAGAGACATTTATTGTGGAAAGTGGGGTATTTGACATTTGGTTCTGCGATCGATACGTCTGGGACAGTTCTGAGTTAAGGACAAATGCCCGTGTTCCCTCCGTGCAGCAGTGGGGACAGGGGGCCCTGGGCTCTGAGTCAGGGCCGGATCGCAGGTGTAATTCCCCAGTACACACGGTTAGGTCAGCCCTGGGCAATAAATCCACACAATGCTGGGCAGTTTCAGGAAGTCTATAAAGTATGTATTTACAGAATTGTGCCAAATTGTTACGGGGGTTTAAAAAAAATCAGTGCTCTGATTTATCTACCGTCCTAGAGAGCCTGTCATCCAGGAAATGCTATCCGAAATAATGACAATGGTATGATTATCGCATGGTCCACCCCGCTGGCTTCCGGACTGGAATATGTAAATACAGGTGGGATCCATCACAGAAGGTTTGGCTCCACCCATGGTGGGGGCTTGCGGTGGGGTCTGGTGCTTTAGCTGTTTAATTTCAGATTTATCTCTCTCTTCTCAGACGAGACACTGCATAGATTTTCTGCGGTTCTGGGAAAATGCTTGAGCACATATATTGGATCCTTTCCTCCCCTGCACAATTGTGAAATAAAATGTTACCCAGAAAATAGACAGGTAAGTGAAAACCTGTGTAATCACACGGCCTTCTCTGTGGAGAACAGACTGGACCACCAACACATCCCTGGAAAGGACACGCAGAGCAGAGTCCGGGTCCCAGACGCCCGGGCTGGCGGGGAAGAGGCTCCGGGCGGAGGGCTGCGTGAGGGGAGGCTCCTCTGGGGGCCCCGGGGCCGGCAGACTGGACGGCAGGGAGGGCACGGCACGGCGGTCCCCACGGGGGCCTGGGGCTGCAACATGGACACTGTCTTCACAGCCCGGGCTCCCGCCACGGACATGGGTGCCTCCCTCTCTGCCGCGGGCCAGGGCTTGGTGACGAGCTGGCCGCTGACCGGCAAGGAGAGGCCATTCCTGAGCAAGACAGAGCTGGTCACTCTAGGCTGAGCCCTGGCTGGGAAGGCCAGGCCCGGGGCACTCCTGTGACCAGAACAGCACGTATTTATTACCTCACGGTCCTGCCTGGGACTCAGGGCAGGGCGTGGCCGGGTCCTTGCGAGGCTGCAGTGCGGTGTCAGGCACAGCTGGGGTCTCCCCTGAGGCTCCACGGGGGAGGATGTGAGCCTGGGCTCATGTGGCAGCATTCAGCCCCCGAAGGCCGTCAGAGGGGGGGCCCTGGTCCCCCAGTGTCCGTCGTCCGGGGGCTGCCCTCAGTCCCTGCAAGGCAGAGGCTCACCCACATCCCAGGGGAGCAACCCCACCAAGAGGTGAGGATCAGGGGGCCACGGGGGCGTCTGTCCGGCTCAGCCAGCAGACTGCTAACATCTGAGAGTCAACGGAAGATCTGATGGCAGGTCTGGGACAGAATCTGCGGGCTAAGTGAGGTGCTCAAGACAATGTTCTTCCTTGTGAATAACTAATGTATCGCTCCTTCATTCCCACATGCTTTCGTTCACTCACTCGTTGTTAGGGGTCAGCTGGAGGGCAGAGTGTGGCTTTGAGGGAGGACAGGCCCCCTGTCACATCCAGGCAGAGCTTTGTCCTCGTGGGGACATAAGCCATAGGAGCACGGGAAGTGTCTTAAGTGGCAAGACAGGAATTCCCGCCACGCACGCTCTCGGCCACCCGTCCATTCATTTACCCATCCAGCGGACACTCCCTGGGAGCCGGCCAGCCCCCTGCTCGGTGGCAGCTACCGCAGGGGACCACGGGCTCCCAGAGGGCGGCAGGGAACAGACGCATAACAAAGCAAACATATAATTCGATGTCAGTGGGAGAGTTAGTGCTCTGAGGAAGGTTCTCAGAAAAGCAGCAAAGATTCTCTAAGCTGAAAACCAACGTAGTACCCAGTCAGGGGCAGGTGGAGAGGCCGGGACACAGCACGGGGCCAGCTGGGAAAGGAAGTCGAATTGTAAGACAAACCCAGGGTATCAGAACGGAGGATGCAGTGAGATAGTGATGAGCCCAGCAGGAAGGTGGATGCAGGTTTCAGAAGGATCCCAAGCCTGCCGGGTGCACACACGGGCTTGGAGGACCACAGAGACACCCCCAGGTGGGAGAGAAAGCCCCAGCTCTGCAGAGGAGCTCAGGGAGAAGCAGCCCCTGCTTCTCAGCACAGACCGCGTTTCAGGCACCAGGACAGAGTCCTGAGCAGGAGAGCCGGGGTCCCTGCCCCCAGGGCGGTGGGCGGGCTGCTGAAAACATGGGGCCAAATCCACAGGATAAATTCGATCCCTGTTACATGCTATGAAGCTAATGTGAAGCAGAGTGGCTGAGTTGTGGGTGGGGCAAGCATCCCTTCAGCTATGATGCTTCGGGAAGTTCTCAGACCTGACTGGCAAGGAGGCAGCCATGTGACGTGTGGGGATTCAGGGGTCACGGCCTCCTGAATGGGCCAGTCCCCAGGTCTCTGGGAGCAGTGAGGAGCCCCAAATAGTGGGGGCAGGAGGTCGGGATACCCAGAGGGAGGGAGGCTGACTGTGAGCTCCCCGCCGGGCCCGCGGTGGGGAAAGGAACCTGGGGAGGATGGATTCTGTTCTGGCTGCAAGTGGGAAAGAACCATTGATGGGTTTAACAGGAAAGAAGCAATCTTCAGAGACATAACCAGCATGCTTTCAGAGGCTCCAGAGCACCTGCATCTGCATATCAAAAGAACTCCTTGATTTGGATTCTAAACCACATTGAGATACCACCTTACACCAGTTAGAATGGCCAAAATGGACAGGGAAAGAAACAACAAATGCTGGAGAGGTTGTGGAGAAAGGGGAACCCTCTCACATTGTTGGTGGGAATGCAAGTTGGTACAGCCACTTTGGAAAACAGTGTGGAGGTTCCTCAAAATTTTAAAAATAGAGCTACCCTATGACCCAGCAATTGCACTACTGGGTATTTACCCCAAAGACACAGATGTAGTGAAAAGAAGGGCCATATGCACCCCAATGTTCATAGCACCAATATCTGCAATAGCCAAACTGTGGAAAGAACGGAGATGCTCTTCAGCAGATGAATGGATAAAGAAGATGTGGTCCATATATGCAATGGAATATTACTCAGCCATCAGAAAAGATGAATACCCAACATTTGCATCAACATGGATGGGACTGGAGGAGATTATGCTAAGGAAAATAAGTCAAGCAGAGAAAGTCAATTATCATATGGTTTCACTCATTTGTGGAACATAAGGAATAGCATGGAGGACATTAGGAGAAGGAAGGGGAAAATGGGGGGGGATTCAGAGGGGGAGACGAACCATGAGAGACCATGGACTCTGAGAAACAAACTGAGGGTTCTAGAGGGGAGGGGGGTGGGGGGATGGGTTAGCCTGGTGATGGGTATTAAAGAGGGCACGTTCTGCATGGAGCACTGGGTGTTATACTCAAACAATGAATCATGGATCACTACATCAAAAACTAATGATGTATTGTATGGCGACTAACATAACATAATAAAATTTAAAAAAAAGAAAAAAGCACTCCTTAACTATCAGGCACCTCAAGGAAAGAAGGACAGCACCTAGGTGTGCACATCTCCGTGAGCAGGTGAATCGCAGCGTCAGAACCATGACAACTTTCTAAGCAGGACAGAAAGAGCAGCCTGCCCCAAACAGAGGAAAAGTGAGCCTGGCTTCTTCCTGGGGCTCGGAGCTGCTTCAGCAGGAGGGAGTCAGCACCACTCAGGTCCCACCCGCCGCCCACCTGCCAAAGCCACCGAGGGCCAGGGGAGAGACGGTGTGGTCTGTGTTTCCTCCTGCAACGCACACCCACCATGGGTGGCTGGAGCTCCGTGCTCAGCGCAGCAACCTGCGGATGGGGACGTGTCTCGGGACGGCCACACCTATGGCAACAATGGAGTCATCACAGCCCTGCCCCAGGGGTCGCCCAAGTCAAAGCCACAAGCAGCTATAGACAAGGACGGCGGTCATGCCAGTAGCCACGGGAATCCAACCCAGGCCAAGAGGCTGGGAGCCTCACTCAGACGTGGCCAGGGAGGTCGGCGAGATGGATTTCCGCCCCAGGAACGCACACCACGCCATCCTTGTCACCGGCCCACGGCTAGGAAAGTAGAGGTGAGGATGCGGGGACAGAATTTCCGCACGTTCTCCATGCTCCTGGCCCACGGGAACCACTGACTTAGCAGCTGACCCCACAGACTCCTTGCTTCCTTGTTTAGGCTGCAGTCTGGCCTGAGCCCGAGCCACTTGGAAGATGAGGTTCCCGGGATGCAGTGGTGTGAAGGCCAGGTGAGCACCTATGGGTGCAGGTGAAACTGAGAAGCACACCCAGCTGCAGTCTGTGTGGGGAGAAGAGCCGTCGGGGCGCAGGCCCCGCAGAAGGACATTCGGTTCTGTCCCGGGATCTTGAGGTCTCACTGCCCCTGAGAACCCAGACAAAATCTGGCCCAGAAAGGGGAGGCCTTGCCTCAGTTTGACAATGACGCAGGTGACCTTGCTAAAGGCGCTGGCAAGGACGTGGACGGGCCGCCTGCGTTTGGAAGACAGAGCTGCGTTCACAACAGCTGGCTAGTGTTTGCCATCTCCAGCTCCGCCTTGTCCTTGTTCCTCCACGGTGGAGGAAAAACACCTGCACATTAAATCGACTTCACGAGTAAGAAGCCAATTTGATTTTGCCTTCCTTTTCCCTCAGGGATGGGAGGAAGGGGCCGCCCACCTACCCGGGAATACTTCTCCGCCCAGGCAATACCCCCACAGGAGAAGCTGCTCCCTAGTCTCCAGGCAAGGAGGGTCAGACGGGGCCCCACCACCTGCCCCATTTGCCACGTCCAAAGAAGCCTGAGTACAAATGGTAGCTCTCTCCCACTGGGGCCTGCCTGCCTGCCTGCCTGCCTTCCTTCTTTCCTTCCCTCCTTCCCTCCTTCCTTCCTTCTTTCCTTCCCTCTCTCCTTCCTTCCCTCCTTCCCTCCCTCTCTTCCTTCCTTCCTTTCTTTTTCTCAATCCCATACAGCAGAATAACATTGATTGGTTCCTCTAACTTTCAATAATGAGTCAGAAAAGATAAATACGAAAGGACCTCAAATTAATTCTGAGGAACTTAATTATTTTTTTCCCCCCCGGGACGCATTCTTTCTGAAATGAGCTTTCCTATCTGCCCTGTGTTATAGCAGCCCCCTGGCATGGCGAAAGTTTATTTTGGGCTTGGGGAATGAATTTGCAATTAAAAAACTTGCTGTCATAATCATGTACATTTGCATAATGCGGGCTCTTCATTAGAGCACAGAGAATAAAATCAGTCTGATAATCAAATCAATTCATCTGCTATTTATTTAGAGTTTGCAGGACCCGTAGAGTCTGTGCTGATGGACAGAAAGCTCAAGCGTGAAGTCCGGGTGGCTAAACTCGGAGTCGGTTGTCAGCGGTCACATTCAGAGGCAGAGATCATGTCTTCCTGACGATGCAGAGGAGCTCTCCGGTGACCGTCCCCTGACCCACAGGTGGCAATGCTGGCTCTGATATCCTCAGTGTTTTCATGGAGGAGCATAAATTCTGGAACATAAAATATCTCCTGAAGTCAAAATTCCTAAGACAGAATTTCTTAGCAACCTGCTCCAGGACCATCAGGAGCAAAGCTATGCAGAAATGCAGACATCACCTCCCTCTGGACTCACACGTGTGCCCCTGCGCCCACCCCCCCCGCCCAACACACACAAACACACTCCCTCAGGTCATCCTCACTCCTGATTTGTTTCAATTAGTGCCAAGCTAAAATTCAGGCCCTATGTGGGGCTAGGTTCAAAGCCAAGCGCAAAACTCCAAAACTATACATTGATTTTCAGATAGAGAACTATAATTAGAAACCACTCGAAATAGAAATAATTAATCCAAATCCAATTTTTTATAAGAAAAAACTGTGCGGTCCTCGAGGGTAAGAATCCCACTGTGTGCGAGGGGCAATGCTGGGCTCTGGGGCCAAGAGCATCCCCGTCTGGAAGAAGCACAGAGGGCTGGGTGTTCTTCTCAGTGTCTGGTGTCAGGGCAGGTGGGTGGACATGATAACCCTACAAAGCATTTTTGAGCACTGGCTAGAGGTCAAGCACTGTTTCCAGCTGGTGACCTCCTCCCAACCTCCTTCTCTGCTCCCCTCTCCTATGAAGGTGGCCTTCGGCAGCCCCCAGCCTCCAGCTTGTAAGGTCCTGCCCCGTGCCCTTCACACGCCTGTATGTGGGTGTGGGGCCACGGAATTACAGCGCTGTTGCTGAACTGGGAAGCGGCTTCCACGCGAGCTGGTGGCAGGGAGGAAGGATGCCGAAGAGGCTTGCGGTCTCATTTCAGAATGAGACGGGGAGTGGTTGTACATGGGCTCCCCGTGTTCTCACTGAGCCGAGCATTTTAGCTTCTGTGTCCCGGCTGGATCAGTCATCATCATGGACACTCCTCGATCAAACATGGCTGGAGTGTTCCCCACGTGCCAGGGGCTCTCCCAGATTCTGGGGGCACAGCATTAAATGGGAAACATTTGTCATGATTAATTCTGTTCAGTTTCACGTTGTCCCTAACAGCTGTCCCTAACAACCCTCAGCATACCCTGAACTGCATGTTTAAAGTGCACAGTTGGTAGGGGCGCCTGGGGCCTCAGTCAGTTGGGTGTCTGCCTTCGGCTCAGGTAGTGAATCCGGGGTCCTAGGATCGAACCCTGTGTTGGGCTCCCTGCTCAGCGGGAAGCCTGCTTCTCCCTCTCCTTCTGCCCTTCCCCCTGCTCTTGCACTCTCTCTAAATAAATAAATAAATAAATAAACAAAATCTTTAAAAAAATAAAATGCACAGTTTGGTAAGCAGTGATGCCACCTCTCTCCTCCCTGATACCAACAATTTTTGTTCGCTCTCTTTCTTTTCCTCATCAGCCTGGCTAGGCATTTATCAATCTGACTGAGGCTCTCAAAGGACTGGCTTTGGTTTCATTGACTTTCTGCATTCTTTTTCTATTTTTTATTCCACTGAGTTCTATGTGATATTTGTTATTTCCTTTCTTCTGCCTATTTTGCTTTCTGTTGCTTTCCCCCCCTAATTTCTTAAGGTGGAAGCTGAGGTCATCGATTGGAGAACTTTCTTTTCTTCTAATATGGGTGTTTAATGCTATAAATTTTCCTCCGAGCCTTCCTTTAGGTGTGGCCCACAAGTTTTGATACTTTGTTTTATTTTCATATAGTTAAAAATATTTAATCTCTCCTTTGATTTCTTATTTGATACATGAAGTGTGTTACTTAGTGTACAAATATTTGGGGGTTTTCCAGACATCTTGTTCATGTTTTCTATGGACAGAGTTCTACTTTGGATAGAGAACAGACTTTGTATGATTTGAATCCTTTTACATTTATTGGAACTTGTTTTATGGCCCGAATACATTCCACCATTTTGAATTTTCCATGTACACTTGAAAAGAATGAATTCAGACATCATTTGGTAGAGTGCTCTGTAAATATCAATCAGATCAAGCCAGTTGATGGTGTCATTCAAGTTTTTGATGTCCTTACAGATATTGTCTTCTTGTTTTATCAATCCCTGGAGAAATGATGTTAAAATCTCTGACTCTAATTGTGGATCTATCTATTTCTCCTTTCATTTCTATCAGTTTATGCTCTATGATTTTTGAAGCTGTGTTATTAGGCATATAAACATTTAGGATTGTGTCAGCTTTGAAGATTTGACACCTTTATTATTATGAAATGACTACCTTATCCCTGGTAATTGTCTTTGTTCTGAAATCTACTTGGTCTGATATTAATAGACCTTCTCCAACTTCCTTTTGATGAGTGTTACTATGGTCTATCTCTAGTCATGCTTTTACATTTTAACCTGTTTGCGCTTTTTAATATAAAGTGGATTTCTTGTAGGCAACATTAAGTTGTATCTTTCTTTTTTATCTACTCTATCTCTGCCTTTTCATCGGAGTGTTCAAATCACTTGCATTTGATGGGTTTATGGTATGGTTGGGATTTAACTTACCTCTTTGCTATTTGCTTTCTATTTGTCTTATTTGTTGATTCCTTTTTTCCTCATATGCTACCTTCTTTTGGATTAACTGATTATTTTTATGACTCCATTTATCTCCTTTGTTGGCTTCTTACCTGTAATTCACAGCTGTCTTATTGTAGTAGTCACTTTATGGTTATAGTGTGATCTTTGTCTTCTCATGGTCTACCTTCATCTATTCTCCTAGAGTAGAAGAACCTCACAGCAATACACTTTTATCTTGTTCCTTCCAGATTTTGTTGTCCTATATTTTACTTCTACAAATGTTATAAACCTCATAACACACTGTTGCTATTCTTGCTTCAAATAGTCAACTTCTTAAAAAAGGGATTTAAACAATAAGAAAAGCATGTCTCTAATATTTCCCCGTTTGGCTTCCATTTCTATCATGTTTTATTCCTTTTTGTAGATATAGGTTTCCATCTCTACCACTTTCCATGTGTCTGAAGGACTTCCTTTAACATTTCTTGGAGCATGGGTTTGTCAGTCCTGAATTCTTCCAGTTTTTCATTTGTAAGAGTCCATTTTTTGGAAAGTATTCAAACTTGTTAAAAATTGACAGCTTTTTCTTTCATTCAACACTCTAAAGATGATGCTTGAGTGTCTACGACTTGCATCATTTCGGAGTTGAGGTCCCGTGTCCTCATCTCTGTTCCTATCTATGCACTGTGCCACTTTAATCTGGCTACGGTTCTTAAACGTTTATTTTGAAATAGTTACAAATTCACAAGAAGTTGTAAAGATATTTCAGAGAGGTCACATGTATTCAGAACCCCCCAGTGAGTACATCCTACATAATTATAGTACATCTCAAAACTGGGAAACTGACATTGGTAAAATGTGTATAGTTTCATGTCACTTTATCATCTGTGTGGATTACGGAGCCACCAAGATGCAGAACTGTTCCTTAACCACAAAGATCTCTCTTGTGCTACACATTCGCTGTTACACGGACATTCCTTTCTCACACCATCCCTAATCCCTGACAACCACTAGTCTGCTCTTTTTATCTACAATTTTGCCATTTCTAGAATGTCATATAAGTGGGCTCGTAGAGAATGTTACCTCTTGGGACCAGCTTTTTCCATGTGTCACAATGCCCTTGAGACTTGACATTCACACAAGATTTGCATGTTTTGAAGTTTGGTTTTTTTTTATTATTGAGTAGTACTCTATGATATGAACATTCCACAGTATGCTTTTTTTTTTTTAAAGATTTTATTTATTTATTTGAGAAAAAGACAGAGAGACAGAGAAACAGCCTGAGAGGGGAGAGGGTCAGAGGGAGAAGCAGGCTCCCCGCTGAGCCGGGAGCCCGATGTGGGACTCGATCCCAGGACTCCGGGGTCATGACCTGAGCCGAAGGCAGTCGCTTAACCAACTGAGCAACCCAGGCGCCCCCCTGCCAAATCTTTTGGGTCCCTGAAGCTAGAAACCCAGGAGAAACAGCAAAGAGCAGAGGGCCCTTGGATGTTTGTCAGCCCTTCAGCCTAGGTACCCGGCAAAGGTGCCCTGTGTCAGGGGGCAGTGAACAACACTTGCGTGGGTAATATGGCTGTCACAGCTCTTGGACACAGCTGTCCCTGTGGTCCCAGTCCTGCCTACTTTCTTTTTTTTTAAAGATTTTATTTATTTATTCAACAGAGAGAGAGAGAGACAGCGAGAGAGGGAACACAAGCAGGGGGAGTGGGAGAGGGAGAAGCAGACTCCCTGCCGAGCAGGGAGCCCGATGTGGGACTCGATCCCAGGACTCCGGGGTCATGACCTGAGCCGAAGGCAGTCGCTTAACCAACTGAGCCACCCAGGCGCCCTCCACAGTGTGCTTTTAACCATTTGCCTATTGAGGAACACTTCAGTTGTTTCTAGGTTTTACATATTACAAATATAATTGCTATGAACAATTGTTTATAAGTCTGATGCAGACGTAAGTTTTCATGTCCCTGGAAAAAAATACCTGACAGTGTAATTCCTGGGTCAAATGATGTGCATGTTGAATTCTTTGACAAATGGTCATATATTTTGCAGAATAGCTGTATTGTTTTTCATCCAACCAGCAATGCATGAGTGATGGAGTTTCTGTCATCTTTTTTTTTTTTTAAGATTTTTTTTATTTATTTATTTGAGAGAGAGAGAATGAGAGAGAGCACATGAGGTGGGGAGGGTCAGAGGGAGAAGCAGACTCCCTGCCGAGCAGGGAGCCCGATGCGGGACTCGATCCCAGGACTCCAGGATCACGACCTGAGCCGAAGGCAGTCGCTTAACCAACTGAGCCACCCAGGCGCTGAGTTTCTGTCATCTTTGCCATCTTTTGGTATTGTCACTACTTTTATTCTAACGGTTCCAATGAGGTTCAGTGACAGCTCATCCTGGTCTTGATTTGTATCTCCCTATTGGTAGCAATATTAAATATCTCTTCATGTGCTTACTCACCATCTGTGTGTGCCCCTCAATGAAATGTCTCTTCATGCCTTTGCCCATTTTCTAATGGAATTTTGTAATGTTATATTTTGAAAGTTCTTTATAAATTCTAGATACCAGTCTTTTGTCAGTAATGTGGTTTGCAAATATTTCCCCCCAATCTGTAGCTTGTATTTTCATTCCCTTCACAGGGTCTTATGTAGATAGAACGGAAGTTTTTAATTTGGATGAAAACCGGCTTATCATTGTTTTTCTTTTTGAACCATGTGTTTGGCTTCGTTTCTAAGAAGACTTTACCATGCCCTAGATCTCAAATATTTTCTTCTTTGTAATTTTTTAAAAGCTTTATGGTTCTGCATTTTACATGTAAATCTGTGATCCACTTTTGTGGATTTCTGTGTAAGCTGTGAGGTTTAGGCTTTTTCCCTTTTCTGTGGGGATTGCCAGGGCTTCAGCATTAGTTCACCTTTGTCATGTATCAATGGGAGATACTTGGATGGAGTCATTTCTAGGTCCTCCATTATGTTCCTTTAATCTGTGTGTCTGTCATTCTGCCAATACTGTGCAGTATTGATTACTGTAGATCATAAATCTCGAAATCAGGCAGAATGATTTGCCCATTTTACTTTTCTTTTTCCAAAATTGTTTCATTTTCTAATTCCTGCATCTTTCCATATAGATTTCTGAATAAACTTGTATATATCTACAAAAATATTTTTCTGGGATTTTGATAGGGATTTGATTAAACTAATATATCAATTTAGGGGAGAACTGACATCTTTGCAATGTTGAATCTTCAATCCATGATCATGGTATGTCTATTTATTTAGATCTTTGATTTCTTTCACCAGCATTTTTATAGATGTCAGCATACATGCCCTATACATGTTTTGTTAGATTTACACCAAATGTTTCATTTGTTTGTCTAATTATAAATGGTATTGTATTTTTAAATTTCTGTTTTCACATGTGCATTGTTAATGTATAGAAATACAATTGATTTTTATATGGTGATCTGTATTCCATGACATTGATGGATTCAGTCATTAGAAGTGGAGATTGTGTGTGTGGTGTTTGTGTGTGTATGTATTCCTTTGGAGTTTCTAGGTAGACACTATGTCTCTGTAAAGAGCAGCCATTATGTTTATTTCTTTCCAACTTATATGGTCTTTATTTTCTTTTATTGCCTTACTTTGCACTGGTAACACTTCCAGGACTATGTTGAGTGGAAGTGACCAGAGAAGATATCTTGGGCTTATTCCCAGTCTTAGGAGAAAAGCATTCCATCTTTCACCATTAAGGGGACCTTATTTGGAGGACATTTTGTAGATTTTCTTTATCGAGTTGAGGAAGTTCTCCTCTATTTCTAATTTTTCTGAGAGGTTTCTTTTTTTTTAATCTTAAATAGATGTTGAACTTTGTCAAATGGTTTTTGCATCAATTGATATGATTGTGACATCTTCTTTAGCCTATCAATATAGTGTATTGATTTTACTGATGTTCAAATACTTTTGTTCAAATATTTCTGTTCAAATGTGATGTTCAAATAGTTTTGATCCCTGGAATAAACCTCAGTTGATCATGGTGTATAATATTCTTGTATATCATTGTATTTTGTTCAGAATTATTGACAGTATTTCATTAATAATTTTTGCATCTATATATTCATATTAGGCTACTAGTCTGCAATTTTTTTTTTATTTCTAATTTTTCTTTAACTGTCTTTAGCTTTGGCATCAATAATACCGGCTTCAAAAAGTGAGCTGGAAATGTTCCATCCTCTTCAATTTTCTGGAGGGGTTGTCTAAAACTGGTATTAATTTTTTAAATGCTTGGTAGAATTCTCCAATGAAAACATCTTGGCCTAGAGATATCATTTTTTGGTCTATCTTGCTGTGATATGCTCAGCTTACTGAAACTGAATATTTATGTGTTTTGACAAATCTGGAAAATGTCCAGCCATTTTTAATTTGAATACCTCTTAGCATCATTGTCTTTCTTCCTTCCTCCCAGGACTCCTGTGACACAAATGTTAAATCCTTTGTCACAGTCCCCATGCCCCTGAAAATCTGAGATTTTTTAAATTTAATTTCTTTTAATTTTTTTTTCTGTTATTCAAATTGTGTATTTTCCATTGTTTTATGTCCAGCTCACTGGGCCTTTCTTCTATTTTCTTCATCCTGCTGTTGAACTCATTGAGGATTTTTATTTCAGTTAATTTTCAGTTTCATAATTTCCAATTATTTATTCTAGAACTTTCAGCTCTGAACTTTTCTATTTCTTTGCTGAGACTTTATATGTGTGTGTGTGTATATATATATATATATTTCATTTATGTCTTAAATGATTGAAATTCTCTTTGAAGCATTTTTGATGATGGCTTTTTAAATATCCCTTTTAGACAATTCTAACCTCTGTGTCCTTTTAATGTTGACAGCTGCCTATTATTGTCTTTCTCATTCAAGTTGAGATCTTAATGGTTCTTTGCATGACAAGTGATTTTCGATTGAAAACTGGACATTCTGGATATTACTTTATGAGATTCTCAGTTTTATTTAAATCTGTGTTTTGGGAGGCCTCTCTGGTGGAGGAAGGTGGGCCCCACCTCACTACTGGGTGGAAGTTCAGAATCCCCACCTGGCTTGCACTGACTCTTGAGGGGCAGGTGCTCCTCATACTGAGGGGATGGGAGTTCAGACTCTCCCTTAGGCCTCTGTGGGCAGCACCTGGGCTGTAGGGGAGAGGAAGAGGTTCCTCATCACCACTCGTGGGTGTAGGGTTTCCCACTGACACCGGGGGTGGGGAGGCAGGGTTGTCCTACTCAGCTCTTGGACAGGACCCCAGTGGGCTGGAAGGGCTGGAGCACTGTGTTAGAACCCACGGAGATAGGAAGTCTATGGTGTCCTCTCATCTTCGATGGCACGGGGGCAGGCCCCAGGTTTTCCTATCCTATTTAGCTGAAGTAGAGCACTTTTTGCCTAACGTTTTCTGTCTCTCAGGGCCACTCCCTCCTGGTCCTCCTGGTTCTTTGGTTGGAAGGAGCAGGGTCTTGTTGGGGCTTTTTATCTGTGCCTGTTGGTGCTTCTGGGTCACAGCTTCTCTGGCACCCAGTCTGGGCAAATGATGCAAAAGAAGTGAATAAATAAATACTGGCAACTCAGTGCTGTGTCCTCTTGTCAGTCGCAAGGTTGGTAGCCATTCTGTCTTCTCAACTTTCAGAACTGTGTTATGTTTGTTTGACGTATAAGAGGCAGGATTTTTGGGTGTTCTTAGCAGAAGGAATCAGGAAGATTATGTCTACTGTGAAGAGTTACCTTAGTCTCTGCTTTGAAGCAGTTTGATTCTGATGTTCCTTGGTGTGATTTCCTTCATGTTTATTGTTCTAGGGGTTCCTTGAGCTTCATGGACTGGTAGGTTTATAGTTTTCATCAAACCTGAACTGCTTTCCTGCTGCTACTTCTTCAAATATTTTCTCTATCCTTCTGTCCACTGTCTCTCAGGGACTCGATCGCACCTAAATCAGGTTTCCTGGCGTTTCTTATGGCCCGCTGATGCTCTGCTTGATTTTAGATCATGTCTATAGACATCTCCTCAGGCTCACTAAGCATTTTTTCTGCATTGTCTAATCTGCTGATATTCCTTCGTGGAATACTTTTCATGCCAGACATTGTAGTTTTTCATCTCATTTGAGATCTGTTTGATATTTCATGTCTCTGTTGAACAGGTGCAATCTCTCCTCCAGACCCTCGGATGCACAGATTGTACTTTAGTCAGTATCATCACGTTCTTGGCCACTAATGCTCTCCTCGTTGGCGGTACTAGGTCTGTTTTCAGTGACTGACGTTTCTTCTCATTACCAAGTCAAAATTCTTCTGAGTGCTGTACTGCATGCCCCGTAAGTTATAGGTTTTTCTTACTCTGGTGGGTGGAACAGGAGCCCCAGCCCCGTGTGAACTTTGGGCATTGTTCTTGCTGGAACTTTCATTCCTCCTCGCTCCCTGCCTCCTCCCTCCCCCCACCCCTGCCCCGTGTTGGGCAATTCCAGTTCCCTGTGGGCACGCAGGTGCAGAACAGTACTCAGTCCTGAGGACGAGCTTCTCCTCTCCTGGGTTGTCTCTCTGACACTGTGCCTGGCAAACTCTGGCTGCCTTGGCCTTCCTGGAAGGTCAGTCCTGGGTCCTGGACCCTGGAGTTGGTGGGCTTTGCTGCTATCTGGAAACACCTTTGGGTGGTAAATCTTCAGCAATCACTGGCCTTCCGTGTTTGTTTAACGTCTCTCGGGAACCAGCATCTGTGCTGCCGGAGGCTCAGTGTCCTGAAAACCATTGTTTCACGTTCCAACCAGCTTGTTGGTTTTACATGGGAAAGTTCATCTGTTCCTCTGTCATGTGCACATCAGAAATTTCTCATCCTTCTTGTATTTGTACCAATGCTCGGAGTCCTTTCCTGAATGTTCCCAAGCCCAAGTAATCCAAGACAACAATCCTGAAGTCTTGGGATTTAATACTTCCTCACTTATAGGCTCAGAGAAGCCCACCTTGGAGACTCATTTGGAAAAGGATACAGCAGGAACAGGGTGGCCATGTGGTGGTGGCACAGAATCTCGTCAAGCCAGCCAAGGGGCAGAGCGATGGCTTGGTGTTTGCCTAATGCAGCTTTCAACGCCCTGCCTAATGACAGTGACAACGAGAGCATCTTGGGGTCACACAGAGAGCTTCAGGATAGAAGTTTCTGGGAGGAACTGTGTTACCACGGGGAGGAGATCACTGGGGTCTAAACAAATCTTTCTCTTTTGGGGGGTGGGAGAGGTGATTGATTGATTGATTGATTGATTGATTGATTTTTCAAAATGTGATGAACAGACAATGTTATAATGGTTTCAGGTATTCAACATAGTGATTCAACAGCTCTGTACTCCGTGGTCTCCACCATAAGTATACTTTCAATCCCTAAAGAAACATCTCTTGATGGCTGACTGAGGCCTGCTGTTCCCCCGTCCTTTGCAGCTCTGCCTCTCTGAGCCCCACCTTCTATGCTGCTGGGAAAGCAGGTGCTCTCTGAGCCCTCCTTGCTCCAAAAAATGTGGTGGCTTCCTTTGTCCCAGACATGATCCGGGTCTTATTTGTGGCCTTTAATGCATTTGTCCATCTCCTTTCCCATTTTCATTTCCTAATGCTTTCCCCCAACCCCTTGGGAGTTTTCTTCTTGGCCTGGAGGAAACAGGGGTATCTTGCCAGGAGCATGGCCCCCCTCTCCTCCGACACCACACTGCGATCTCCCGTTACCACAACACGGACCTTCAGTGCCCGTTGCTCCGCTTATACGCGAGAACCACCAGCCAGCTGCCGCACTGGGGAGGCGAGCGCAGACCTGTGTCTAACTCCAGGTGATGGGCACACCGGGGGTGAGCGAGGGTGCAGTGGCTGGGGACAGCTCCAGGTCAGATGAGAAGTCACCTTCCTGGCCTGTTGCCAGCATGCCTCGCCCGCTGCCCATGGATGGCCAGGAGCCTTACAGGTGGGTCAGTCTTTCCTCGGGGAGAGGGAGCTTTGAGCCACTGGCCAGCCCAACACCACTTTAGAGGAGGCTTCTGGGGAGAAGAAGGTAGCAGACTGTACACTGGGTGGACAAATTAATGGGGTGGGGGTGCCTGGGGACATCCAGATACAACAGGGAAACGTCCAGTGCTAGAACTGTGCCTAGAACTGACCACAGGCCAGCGTCCTCATCCCGTCTGAGCATGGTCCTTAGTAATGATGACAGTGTAGTCTGACTACAATAATAATAATTTCAGCCGAACTTCGTTTCACCATTTACGAAGCACTTTCTTAGACATCGTTCATTTTATTTCATCCTCTGAGACGTACCCGGCCCTCATTTCCTTTTAATTTTAAATTTGATTTATTATGTACATACTCATATGCATAGTTTACAAATGCAGAAGAGCACATTATTTCTCCAAATGCATCGCTTCTTAACTTCTTTTCTTTTTTGGCCTCTCCCTCTACTTCCCTCCCTCCGCTCCCAATCTCCACTACCCCCCGCACCGCGTTCTGCGGCAAATCCATACCGTCTGCTCTTCACGTAAACACACACGTGCGTGCACACATATCACGTCTGTCACATGTCCGAGCACACAGTGCACGAGCGTGTAAATGCATAGATGCACACAGACACCCATACGTGAATGGGCAGGCTTTATGTTTAGTCATTGCTTTGCAACAATAAATTGTATCACCCTCACCTTTGAGCATCTAGCTTTCAGAGCTCAGGATTGCCTTGCCAAGGACACCCCCACCCAGCATCACCCTGCAGAGGTTGAAGTGACTCTCCTGAATGCCTGCCGGCCACCATGATGTGAATTTCCACAAAGCTATTACTTTCAAGTTTATGTTTCAACCCTTCAGTGGTTGTTGAATACGAACTTTGTAGCAGCTGCACATACTTTCCTAATTAAAAAAAAAAGAAAAAAAAGGAAAAGTCCCACTTTGGTTTTGTTTTTGCTTTCTAAGGATACAACTTCAAAGAGCTCTGGCATAAAAATACAAAATTCACAAAATTCATGATAAGCCCGGGGATCAAGCAGAGTTTGCAAAGTAGCAGCTCAATGAATTGGGAAGCAGTTCCAAATCTCTTTGAAATGCAAGTCTTAAAAATTCAGACCACAGGGCGTCTGGTAAAATCAGTGCGGCTACTGGTTCTATGTTTCTTCTTCCCTCTCTCTCTTTCTGAACCTCACACTGTCTTGAGAAGCTGTAAATTACACTTTCCCTTAATAATGTCTATTTAGCCTCTGCTACGTCTGTAACACAGCGTGCAGGAGACGTTCGTGAGCCCACCGCTGATGCGTCTCTGTTTCTCAACCCGGTGGGGACTCAGGACACAGCCCTCGCTGAGCTCTGAAGGATTTTGACAGAGGCTCCAGCACGGGAGGGAGGAAACGAGGCCAGAGGCTCAGTGGGTTCGTCAGCGGCTGAAGGGCCACCGTTGCCCATGCTGGAGAGTCGGCCTTGAAAGAACAGATGAAAATAACCTGCCCTCAAGAGGTGTGCTCTCTCCTGAGAAACTGCACTCTCCCCGAACAGCACACACAATGTCAAGAAGGACTAGTGGGCTGTTGTTATTTGTGAAGACAGAAGAACAACAGCAGGAATCTTCATGGGGCTGGGGACGGCGTTCATGGCCCTGCCTTGGTGGACCCACGGTGGTCAGAAAGATGAGGAAATGGAGCGCCTGGGTGGCTCAGTCGGTTAAGTGTCTGGCTCTTGATTTCAGCTCAGGTCATGATCTCAGGGTCTTCGGATCCAGCCCCTCCGTCGGGCTCCAAGCTCAGTTTGGAGTCGGCTTGCGGTTCTCCCTCTGCCCGTCCCCCTGCTCTCTCTCTCTCTCTCATTCCTTCTCTCTCTCAAATAAATAAATAAATCTAAAAAAAAAAAAGGAAAGAAAAGAGAAAGATGGGGAAATGGACCACTGCCATTCAAGCAGGATGGGGTCTCCTGCTGCGAGGACAGCCCTGGGGCGTTTCCCAGTGCGCTGAGGATAAAGCCCAGAATAACCTCGAGCTGGTGCGGGAGGGTCCGAACATTGTGCTCACCACTCACCCGGCTCCTGTCTTCTCCGCTCAGCCCCTCGGGCCTCCCCCTGTGGCTGGAAACCAGCAGCTCCCCTGTCTGCTGCCCCTTGCTGCACGCGCCTGGACCGCCCCGATTCATGGCCGCACGATGGAAGCACACGCCTCCCCTCCCTCCACAGCCCCCCCAGATGCAACTTCAGTGGCACAACATCTTCAAAAGCAGAGCTGAGTTGACTGTGTGACTTCACGGCGCACGTCCAGGGACATCGGGGATGGACATCGTGATTCTGGACGCCGTATCGATAAGAAATGAGATGGAAATCCAGGAAGGGCCAACCCGAGAGACTCCTCGTGCGTGGTCTCCACCCAGGAGAAGTGTCTGTGGGAATCTGAGCCATAGCGCGCCAGTGACACGGTCCGAGCGGGCACAGAGCAGGTCAAGCCCTCCCCGGGGGTAGAGCACCCTGAGCCCACTCCTCCCCAGGTAGCCTAGGAGTCCCCACGGCCAAGGTCGGCTCCGGAGGCCGGGCTGTTTCTACTCCATGTCTGGGAGCCTCCCAGCTACGTAGGTGAGGGTCACACCGATGAGGGGGTCTTTTCCCGTCTCCACCTAATCTCAGGCAATCACTACGGTCAGCTTCATAGACGTTTTGGGTTTGTGAGCAAATGGCTAAGAAAGAATTCTTGAGACATTTTTGGTGCAAAAAGGTGATTTTATTATAGCACAGGGACAGGACCCGTGGGCAGAAAGAGCCGCACCAGGGTCACGAGGAGTGGCCCGTTATATACTTTGAAGTTCGGAGGGGGTTAGGGAGAGTGCAAATCTCTAAGGAATTTGGAAGGAAGGTTTTCAGGACCTTGAGGGGCTAGCTGCCGTAAGATCAGGTTACTTTTAGTCTTTAATAAAACAGAAACATGAAGGTACGAAGGCAGCCACGGGTTTCTTGAGGCAGGTCACACTGCAAGTCTCAGGGATCCATCAGTGGGCTGCAACCTCTAGGGAGATTTCAGTTAAGCTCCACGTCTCTTGCCTCTGTTTCCCTCATCCACAGGGTCCGACAAAATATCCCCTTCTCCCTAAGTCATTTCCCCCAGGAATTCTGCTGCAAGTCTCCCAGAATAACACCCAAGCCTCATGACCACGTGATGATTGACCCTCCAACCTATGTGGACTCCAAAGCCCCCTGAAAACCAGGTGGGGAAACCCCACAAGGGGATGTACGACAAGCGCCTCCTCACCACGGTGGGATCCAAACAGGGAGCGCCCTTGAATGCACAGAGGCCAAAACCAGGTCCTCCTCGGCCAGCTGACAGAGGTACCCATAATCAGTATTTAAACCCAAAACAGGGTGTGGGAGGAGTTGGAAATTGAAACAGATACTGAGCAACTAAGAACAAGGTGGAACGCATGCACGTGTGAGACTTGGGGACCTTGGGGACCATCAGCACCTCTGCGGGAAATTCTTTCCCCCGGTAGCCGCCAGACATCAGTGCAGGCTCTGATGGGCACCCAGCCTGCTTTCCAAGGGCGACCGTGTGAGCGGCATGGCAGGGGGCACCGCTGTGCCCAGGGCCCCCCTCACCCAGGCCCAGCCAGCTAAGTAGTCAGTAGCTCCCGCCTATCTTTGTTCCTCGGTGCCCGGCTACCCTCCGCAGCTCTCCACTGCCTCTGATAACCCCACTTCCTGTGTGGCCGCCCAGCTCTGGAGCTCCCTGGCTGCCTGCCTGCCACGTATGTCTGATAGGAGAGACTTTTATCCCCACCCCACCCCACCCTGGCATCCATTCTATGGTACCATAGATGAGTAGCCGAGCCTCGGAACACAGAAATGCCGTCCAGGACCAGCTGCTGGGAGATGGACCAGTGGATTCCATGCAAAGCACCAGAGACCCTGTGGGGGCATAGAGAGGGCTTGGAAATTACCGTTTCTATGCTTAGCGTCTCCAGCTCCTTGATCTCAAGGAACTCAGGTTCCAGGAGGGCTAAGTCTAGGGTTCACAGGGCTCTGAGAGCAGGTGGATGGGGGTCAGTGCCAGGTCAGAAGGACAGTCATGGTGCTGGGGTCTGTGGCTGCAGGAAGCTGGGGTTGCTTATCAAGCCTGGCAGTTTAGGGTCCTCGGGGTCCAAGAGCCTGTGTGTGGGACAGTCAGGCTCCTGAGTGGAGGGAGATGGGGCACGTCAGCCAGTCCTGAGGTCCAGACTTCCTGAGATATCCCTCAGGCTGTTCTTGGAAATGCAGTGCCGCCACTGGGTTCATCAGGTGGCTCTGGGGACACCGGTCTGAGCAGAGTTGGACTGGCTGAGAACTCAGTTCTGCGCACCCCCCAAAACCCAACTTTCTCATCAAGCTCCATCTGTTGACACCAATGGCCTGCAGGGCTGGTGTTCAGCCAGGACGGCCCAGGCCAGGAACAGGGACACCCCAGGTCATATGTATCAGGGTGCCCCGGGTCATACATCAGGACGGCCCAGGCCAGGAACAGGGACGCCCCAGGTCATATGTATCAGGGTGCCCCGGGTCATACATCAGGACGGCCCAGGCCAGGAACCAGGACGCCCCGGGTCCTGCACATCAGGATGCTCCACCCCAGGAGGCAGGGTGCAGAGCCTCTGCAAAGTCTCCCTGCCCTAAGGACCAGCAATGCTGTTCTGGCTCCAGGACAGGCAAGGCCTGATTTTCTCCGGGGTTGCAACTGCCTCCACTGTGGTGGAAGGAGCACCCACATGGGGTCCACAGCCTGAGGCCTGCGCCCCGGCGCGCCGTGGGAGTGACTTCGCCATGCCTCAATGTCCCCACCTCTAAACTGCCTGTGATGCACCCTGCACGAAAGGACACTGGACAGTGGGTGACGATCCCCACTGAACTAGTGTTTCCAAACTTCAGCATCTGCCTGTAGATTTCACTGGCTCTGATTTGTGGGCATTTTGCTGTATCTGCCCACAGTCATTGCTTTCCTCTGTATGTTGCCTCTTTGGCTTTGCTGCCAGACTTGGATTCTGGTGGACATTCAGAGAAGCACTCGGGAGAACACCGCACTAAATGTTGTCACAGGAACTGTCTGCGCTCCGGCCAGCCTCCAGCCGGCTGACCCTGCCCCAGGCTTCCCTCCAAGGGGAACGCTCCAGGCAGGAGGACCTGGTCTGTCCAGGCTCCCTGCGCTGCGGGCAGCAGGGTCCTCGGCTCGGAAATGCCAGCAGAGACTGGGAAGGCAGGGGGTGAATAGGGGCAGGACCAGAAGAAGGAGGCAGGAGACCCTGGGTCACCGGGGGAGAGGAGATGGTGATGGGGATAATCAGTCACACTGGGTGTTGTGGGAAGCGTATGACGATCGTTGGTGCTTCGTCTCTGGGAGGAGGCACATGCTGGGCATTTTGTTCTGCCTTCCAGGTGTCCCCATGTAACCCCCTTACCAAATCCACAGAGCAGGGACCATCACCATCCCTGTTCTAGAGACAGGGAAACAGGCTCACGTGCATTGCCCGAGCCCACGCCCTCACGCGTGCCATCCTGCCTCCAGGCAGGGAGGGAGTATTAGAGTGGGGGTACGGTGGAGCGGGGCGATGGGGCATATGGAGCAGAACCTGAGAATTACAGGCAGGGGTGATGTAGAGAAGGCTTTGAAGGGCAGGCTGAGGATTCAGGAATTAATTCGAGCTGGTGATGGGACACCAGTGAATAATTCTTAGCCTAGTGGAACAGACTCCGAACAGCCGACGTGATTGGCAGAGGGTTAGGAGCCCTTAGGCATGTGCTCAGGTAGGAGAGCCCCCTGCTCAGGTAGGGAGGGCCCCCTGCTCAGGTAGGGAGGGTCCCCTGCTCAGGTAGGAGAGCCCCCTGCTCAGGTAGGGAGGGCCCCCTGCTCAGGTAGGGAGGGTCCCCTGCTCAGGTAGGGAGGGCCCCCTGCTCAGGTAGGAGGGCCCCCTGCTCAGGTAGGAGAACTTCCCACTCAGGTAGGAGAGGACCAGGCCGATTTCCAGCTTTACCGTGTGGGTGCACCTTGCACCCACAGGCTGGAGCAAGCATGCCTAGAACAGGACTCTTGAGTAAGGTGGGTGACACCCACCTGCCCCACCACTCGGAGCTCCATCACCCTGCTCCTGGGGGCCATGCAGCCGTCACCTGGGTGCAAAAGGTGCACGGAGTCTTTCTCCCGGAATGTGGTGAAGAGCTCCAAAGCACTGAAGTCAGCAGCACCTCCACCCGGCGTGGTGCACAGGGGGCCTCACGTCGACTTCCAATGTTTCCAGCAAAAACTCTGGGACGGCAGGAGTAGGCATGTGGCGGCGTCCCGGGGCCGCGTGGGCTGCGTTTCTTCTGCCCGTGGCCGGCCGTGCTCATCATCTGCAGAGCTCCGTGCTGCTCTGGGCTCGTGCTCACAGCTCAGATCCCCATCACCCCTGGCACACGTGCGTGCTTGCTCACAGTCTTTCTAAATGCGGCGTCTATTGATCCATTTCTGGGAGGCCTACTTCCGCCCACCGCTGAGAAACGCTGGCTGCCCGCTGGCTGGGCTGGCAAACCTGGGGAGTGGGGCCGGCGGTGAGCAGAGCCCCACGCCCCCCAACCCTCGCCCCAGGCGCAGAGAGCTTCCCTTTGGAAGGTTAAGTGCAGAGGCTGCTGGGCGAGCCCAGCTCACAAGGGGCTTGGGGCCCGCACACACCTCGGGCGCCCTTCTGGACGGGTTGTCCCTCCAGGAGCCGACAGCCAGACTCGGCTGCAGCCCGGAGCCTAATCTGGAATCCCCAGGTGGCTGAGGCCCAGATGGGGTTTTGTGCTGGGATACTCAAGCAGAAACGGCGCTCAGCCCATTGTGATCCTATTAGGGAGGGAGAAGTTAATGAATAGTGTGTTCTTTCCTGCTTTCCCCGTCTGCCTTCAGTGCGTTGTGTTTATCTAGGTACTTAGGGAAATCCAGGCCTTCTTAGTAGGCAGAGCAGAGAAACCATGTCTTGTCTTCCCGAGAAGCTGCGCAGAAATCATCCCTTCCAGGCAGGAGCCTTGATTGGACTCTTTAAGACTAAATCAGACATCCTTAACCCTTCCTCAGTCCTGACCCTGTTGTTTCACGGAGACTCTTTGTGGATCAGAGAAACAAAGAGATGCTCAAAGAACAAAGAAACTCCCAGGGAAGGAATTGCATGAAATTTCACTGTGGGTTGCAGGAGGCACCAGGAGCGTAGGAACCTCTGCAGAGGCGGCTACAGAGGAAGGAGCTTGCGGAGGGCGTTCAAGGTCATTGACTTTGACCTGAACTATCTGGCCGCGTCCTCCAAGGGCACAGAGGCTGGTTCCTGCCCTGTGATGGCCGTGTGGGCCCTGCTCTCGTGGCCTCCGCTCTGGGACTCAGGGCCCTGGGTCAGAGTGGGGGCTGAGCCCTGACAGGAGCAGCGTCCCCAGGTCATCCGGGACCCCGTGGGAGAGTGGGACTGCCTATCTGTGCTGATGGAAGCAGTCACTTCCTTTGAGCCTTGATTGCGTCCCCAGCACTGTGAGTGGCCGTCGCAGTGCCCCATGCCCTGTAACAAACTGCCCAGCCCTGCCACCAGGCGTGATGCTCACAGACGCCGGGAGTTCTGGGCAGTCCCCGCCTGGGCCTTCCGCGTGGCTGCGGTCAGATGTTGGCCAGGCCGTGCGCGTCTGAAGGCTTCACAGGGACTGAGGGGCCCATGTGGGTGGAATTTGGTGCCAGCTCTTGTCTGGGGGCCTCGGTTCCCCTCCGCGGAGAACTCTCCATGGGGCTGCCTGAGGGTCTCCACAGTAGGTGAGCCAACTTCCCCAGAGCGAGCAGTGTGAGAGATCCAAGTGGGATCTGAAATGACCTGCAAGACCTGGCCATTCTCTCGAATTCTATGGGTCCAACACCCTGACTTAGTAGGATTCTGACTCTAGTTCCAATGTGGGTTTTTTTTACCCCACACCACCAAGCAATCCTTG
Source organism: Mirounga leonina (assembly GCF_011800145.1). Lineage (NCBI taxonomy): Eukaryota > Metazoa > Chordata > Mammalia > Carnivora > Phocidae > Mirounga > Mirounga leonina. The sequence continues at coordinate 2,335,846 of NW_023270717.1, forward strand.
GACACCAGCCGGACGTCCTACGGGTGGACTGGGCGTGGCACGGTCCACCAGGGGACAGCGTCGGGCCCCACGGGTGGAGGGCCCAGTCCCACACATCTGCCCCCCACCTTCAGACGCCAGTCACAAGTCCCCATCGTCCCCTGTGCTTCTGACCGACGGTTCCAAGTCCGAGGTTCCCGTGACCCCCTCCTCGGGTTCCGTGAATCTGCCGGCGCGGCTCACAGGGCTCCGAGAAACGCCCCGCTCGCCAGACGGCAGGCTTGCAGGCCATGGTGCCCTCAGCCGCAGCTGCAGGGAAGGAGGCAGAGGGCGGGCTGCGGGGAGGGGGCGCCCCTCTCCCGCTCCCGCTCCTGCTCACCAGCCTGGAGGCTCTCCTGGCAGGTCTCCGGGGTCTTGACTTCCTTACTGGGGCCTGAGTGACGACATCACCGGCCGCTGGTGACCCATCGGGCCTGCCCCCCTGCGGCTCTGCTCTAGAGGTCCGGGGAGGGGGCGGGGAGGGCGGAGACCGACCACTCCCACCCCCTAACCCCCGGGGGGTCTCCTGGGAACCAGCCCCCGCCCCCGGTGTGGGCCAGAAGCCGCCTCGTTAACATGACAAAAGACACTCTGTGGTTCTGAGCGCTCAGGAAATTCCCAGGGGGCTCTGGGCCAGAAATGGCCTGAAGACCAGCTGAGTATTTCTTAATAGGAATCGCAATATCACGACTGCGTGAGCACCGGGGGCATGGATCTTTGGGGGTCCCCTTGCAGGCTGGCTCCCAATGATTAGTATTGCTCTCACAGGCAACCTGGAACTTTCCAGCACCACCTAACAGGTGGTCCTGTTCCAATCACATCTCCTGCCCTTCAGCCCCGGCAGCCGCCTAGGGAGCGGGGAAGGGTCGTCGTAATGACAATATGGGACATCATGAGAAAAAGGAACATATGTGTTACTCTTATAACTCCCGTCTGGGGACGCTGTGGAGAAAATGACCCCGTCGCACACGTTCTGTTTATAATGGCCTCAGAGGGATTTCTCCCAGGCCACGGCACGGACCGACTCAGACCAGCTCCTGAAGATGTTTTTCATTCTTTTAGACCCTGAATCACACGGCAATTTTTATCTGGGTCTGGCTGCAAGGCGGCTCACAGCCGAGTCCACGGCCCGGTGAGCGGTGCGGGTCACCCCTCTGTCCTCCGTGCCCCGTCCCCAACAGCTCCAGGCTCCACGCTGTTCTCTGGAAGTGCGTGGGATGGAGGCGGAGTTCAGAACAGGCACGGAGGCTGCATGACCTTAGGGCATTCATCTCCCTGCCCAGCGAGATGCAGTCTTCTCGCCTGGGAGTTGGGGGTGGTGGGAGATTGAAATGAGGGACTGCATATAAAATGCTTGGCACGGGGCCTGCCACCTGCTTAATGCTTGGTAAATAGGAGCCCCAGGGAGGATGCAGAAACACATGGGCTATCAGCGGAGAGACAGACCCTAACTCAAAGCCCCGGCCCCCTGTGCATCCAGTCCTTGCCGCTCGGCCTGGGGACGATGCCCATCGGCACAGGACTCTCTTACATTATGTTCACATCCGTGATGGCAGCTTGGTGGCTTTGCCCTGTGTGAGCACAGCATGTGCCTCCTCACTGTTGCTGGGCTGAGCCCCCTGGACCTGTGGGAGGCAGCCCCCTGCCCCCCACCTCCTGCAAGGAGCCCTCCCCTCTCCGCCCCGCTTGCTCCCCTTCTAGGGGACAAGACAGGAGTCAAGGAAAGCCCCGCAGAGACAAATGCCACAAAAGGGAGCTCCTGGGGCGGGGGGCATAGACGTTCTGCAGGAACCCAGCCAGGGCCCTGTGCCCGGGACTCTGTGCGGCGTCTTCAGCCTCCTGCATGGGGACGCCTCCCTGACGTGGGCATTCCGGGCTGAGACGTGCACGAAGGAAGGACACACCCACAGGGACGTGACCTGGAGGGGCAGGAAGTGTGTCCGTGGATCAAGCAGCTGCACCAGCTTCCACACCTGACGGCGTCCGGCCCAGGTGGGGGCGGGGTGGGGGGCAGGGCAGACAGGAGTAAAGATACAAAGAAAAGGAATTCAGGCTGTCGGCCACCCAGCCCAGAAAATGAACCGTCCCTCCCGCAGGTGAGGGCCCCCACCGCCTGGTCCTCGGGGCGCTGCATCCCGGTCTGCTGCTTTCTGGCCCCGCGCGCCGCGGCCTGTGTTCCCGTGGAACTGTCCACCCCTCGGCGACCTTCCTCCTTGCGGGCATTCGGTTCATCAGAGTTGTCCACGTCATTACACAATATCCCAGCCATTCATTTTCTCCGTGGAGCATTTTGCTGTATGAATAGACTACAATTTATTTATCCGCTTTCCTCTTGATGGATCGCTGTGGTTTCTGATTTTTTTTTTTTTTTTAAAGATTTTATTTATTTATTTGAGAGAGAGAGCACAAGAGGGGGGAGCGGGAGAGGGAGAAGCAGACTCCCCGCTGAGCAGGCAGCCCGATGTGGGACCCGATCCCGGGACTCCAGGATCATGACCTGAGCCGAAGGCAGTCGCCCAACCAACTGAGCCACCCAGGCGCCCCTCTGATTTTCTCTTATATCAAACTAACTTGAGCTGCAGTGACCAATCGAGTATGGGGCTCCTCGTCATTTGCTCAGAGGTTGGGTGTGTGACTTAGGGAAATCGTCAGGGTGTAGGACCACGGCATCTCAAATTTACCAGCTATTGATAAATTTAGCTCCAAAGCAGGGGTGGAGTAGCATTGGTGCATCCCATTGCTTCACATCTTCCCCAGCCCTTGGGGAAATAGAAACTTTTAGCTTTTGTGATAGGTCCTGTCTTAGTCCCTCTGAGCTGTTGTAACAGAACACCACAGACTGGGTGGTTTAAAAGCAGCAAAAATTTATTTCTCATAGCGCCGGAGGCCAGAAGTCCAAAATTGGGGTGGTAGCCTGGTCCGGTTCTGGTGAGACCCCTCTTCTACCTTGCAGACTGCTGTCTCTGTGCTGTTCTCCCGTGGTGGGAGAACCAGGGGGCTCTCTGGGGTCTCTTTCTTAAGGACTCGAACCCCACCTCGGGGCTCCATCCTCATGACCTAATCACCTGCCAGGGGCCCGACCTCCTGACACCATCACACTGAGCATGGGATTTCAACTGTGGAGTTTGGGGGGGACTCAGGGGTTCAGACCACAGAACCCATTGATGGTAACTCAGTGATAATACTGCGTATTTCCCTAATTACTAGCAAGCTGGATATTTTTTCATATGTTTATCCAAAACCCTGGATTCTTTTACTATGAGATGCTTCTCCATATCCTTTGCCCTACTTCCTATGGCAGTTCTTTGTTCTCACTGACCAGCGGGGGTTCTTTGTGCAGCCTGATTCTGATCTTTTGTCAATCACACACACCTCCAATACTTGCTTCCAGACAGTGGCCCTGGCTTTACTTTGTTTTTATAACGTCCTTTTAAGAAGAAGGTAAGAAGAAGGTTTTGATATTTACTGCCACCGAATTTGTTCCTATTTTCCTTCCTGAATCCTACAGTTTAAGATGAATGTAAAAACGCATTATTCACCGTAAAGTCATGAGATGGCATTTTCCTACATTTCCTTCTGAGAGCTGAAATTCTGCCTCTGTCACTGGCCAGCAGCACATGGCTGTCCTAGGGGCCCTTTCGTACTAAACTGTTACATGCGATGTGGCAAAGCATCCCGGATGACGGATGTCGTGAGCCCTCCGCTCTCCCGCATGAGGTTAGAATCAGCTGGAAACAGCCCTCGAGGAGCCCTGGCAGGGCTTTCGCCGGGCGTCCTGCACCTTGGTGGATGGTCCGGGGAAGGGACATGCACTCCACTCGGAGCTGTCTCTATACATGGGCCACCCTGCACCAATTTGGCTCCGCTTGATGCCCTTAAGCAAAGACCTATGTTTTTTTTTCTCATCATTTGCATGTCTTTTGCTAAATGTATTCCTAGGTGTCTTGTCATTTCTATTGTCTTTGTGATTGTCATTTTTTGTTTTCAGTCCACAAAAATGCAGCTGATCTTCTTTATTGCTCCTACACCTTTTAACGGTGCATGCATTTTTTTAATTTTTTTTATTTTTTTAAGATTTTATTTATTTATTTGACAGAGAGAGACACAGTGAGAGAGGGAACCCAAGCAGGGGGAGTGGGAGAGGGAGAAGCAGGTCTCCCACTGAGCAGGGAGCCTGATGCGGGGCTCGATCCCAGGACCCCGGGATCATGACCTGAGCTGAAGGCAGACTCTTAACGACTAAGTCACCCAGGCGCCCCATGGTGCATACATTTTAATAATTTGTCTGTGGATTCCTTTGGTTACCCATGTATCTCATAATATTTTCTGTGAATAAAGAGAATTTGTCTCTTCCTTTTTTTAATCCTTACAACATTTGTTTCCCCTTGTGTTGTGACTTGCTTTCCAGCTCTCCCTCCTTGACTGTGTGCTGGAGCCCCATCTGCAGGTTCCAGCAATTTGGGCCCCTGTGGCTCTGAGGCTGGCTCCTCAACACAGCGCGATCTCTGGGTTTGGGGTGGGATCCCTTGTCCTCCACCAGGGCTTAGAAATCGCCTCCAGGCAGAAACCCAGGGTGAGCATGGAATTCACCTGATTCGTTTCCCTCTCTCAAGTGACCGGCAGTCCTGTGCGACCTGTTGTCTGATGTCCTGAAACTGTTGATGTATCATTTTTTCCATTTTCTTGTTGTTCATGATAGGATGGCAGATTCTATAGCATTTCTATTTCTCGTGGTTGCCAGTGTGGCCGGACTTCAGCCCCGTGTGTTGCCGCCTGGCGCGTACAGACCCCACGCGCTCTCTACTCCTGCTTTCCTCTCCATTAAGCAATTCTCCGTTCCGCCTTACCTACTCTCTTGGTTTTTAGTTGAATGCCTGTATTTTCAGTGTTTCTCCAGGGATTACAACAGGCATTCCTAATTTATCAGAGGCTGCCTTGAATTACAATGTGAACACCCCTTTTAGTGTAAAAACGTGAAGTAGTAAAACCTGCAAAGATGAGTGTTTACCCCCTCCCGCTCTTCTGTCTCACTCCCACACGTTCTACTGCACCTTGTACCACACTTCCCACCATTCTGCTTCATGCAGTCAACTTCCTTTTACATATGGAAGACCAGAGAACAAAGCATACTGTCTTTTCATTTACCCATAGACTTCCTGGCATTCTTCCCTCCTTCTTATTGACTTGAGCTTCCATCGGGCAAAATTTCCCTTCGGGTTGATACGTCTGTGGTGTCTCTTGTAGCGTGGACTGCGATGTCTCTGGACTGGCATTGTGCTCTGAAGTATAACCTCACTGGACACAGAATCGGAGTTGGCAGTATTTTCATCCTCTGGGCACTCTGAAGACAGAGTGCCTCCCCTCTGGCGGGTGCTGCTGCTGATGAGTAGTCAGAGGTCATCCGAAGCAGGGCTCTGCTTTGTGAGACAAGGCAGCCTCCCCCTGTCCCAGCCACTGGCACTATTTGTCTCTTGGTCTGATGTTTTCAGCAGTTGGACTCCGATTGTATCAATACCCTACACTTCATGGAGCTTTGTGTATCTGTGGAGTTCCTTTTTACCAAATTGGGGGAAAAAAAATGTTCAGCAAGTATTTATTCAAATATTTTACTGTCTCCTCCTTCCCTACTCCAGTTTCACCTAGATTAGGTACCACACGCTACCGATGTTTTGCTCCATTTTATATTCAATATTTTTCCTCTCTGCTTCACATGGGATAATTTATATTGACCTGTCTTCAACTTCACTGCTAGTTACTCCTTCACTATCAGATCTGATTTAAGCCTCTGTAATTTTTTTTAAAAAATTCAGATATATATTTTTCAGTATAGAATTTCATTTGGTCCTTTTTAGAATTTCCATTTTTGTTCTGAAATACTCTTCTCCATCCCTTTATCTACTGAATCTATCTATCCATCATTTATATCTATCTATCATCTATCTGTCCATCCATCCTCTATCTATCTATCTATCTATCTATCATCTATCATCTATCCATCCATCCATCTATTGTCTATCTATCCAACTATCTATCATTTCTATCATCTATCTCTTTATCTACCTATCTATTCTATTACCTATCTATCCATCCATCCATCTATTATCTATCTACCTATTATTTCTATCTATCTATCTATCATCTATCATTTATCTTTATCTATCATCTGACTCTGAAAAACAAACTGAGGGTTCTACAGGGGAGGGGGTGGGAGGATGGGTTAGCCTGGTGATGGGTATTGAGGAGGACACATTCTGCATGGAGCACTGGGTGTTGCACAAACGATGAATCATGGAACACTACATCTAAAACTAATGATGTAATGTATGGGGATTAACATAACAATAAAATAATAATAATAATAATATATTTATCTATCATCTGTCTATCCATCCATCCTCTATCTATCCATCCATCCATCTATTATCTATCTATCCAACTATCTATAATTTCTATCTATTTATCTATCATTTATATATATGATCTATGTATCTATCTATCTAATCTATGCACATTTCCCTTTAAACCATTATTCTGTAGCTTTTCCAGACTCCTCTTGCCAGCTCACACTGATATTCAAAACTGAACTAAAATGTCCTCATTCTCTGAAAATCTTTGGTTTATGGGACCCTACCCATGCTCAGAGTAGGCATCTGCCCCAGGCATACAGGTGTGAAAGGTGTTGGGTTCCCTGTGGACTCATGAAAGACTTACCTCTCTCTGAAAATCACTCCCTAGGATTTTATTTTATTTTATTTTTTTTAAGATTTTATTTATTTATTTGAGACAGAGAGAGCACATGAGAGGGGGGAGGGTCAGAGGGAGAAGCAGGCTCCCTGCTGAGCAGGGAGCCCGATGCGGGACTCGATCCAGGGACTCCAGGATCATGACCTGAGCCGAAGGTAGTCGCTTAACCAACTGAGCCACCCAGGCGCCCTCCCTAGGATTTTATACATGGCTCTTTACTCTTCTCATCAAGAAATGTGTGACTATTTGTCCTGGCTTTTCCTGCTATTACCCTGGGAGGTAAGGTCTTTCATGATCTTCTAAATCCTGACCAGAAGTAGAAATCACTGACAGCCTTTGGGCAGAGTCAGTTTTCCTTTTTCTTTTTGAGCCTATATGATAAGTCGTATCCTGGGGGAAAATTACTCATTTTTGTCTACATTGAAAATGTATTGACATAAAGTTGTTGATTTTAAAACTGTTCCATTACTATTGGTTTTTCCTCTACTGGATCCTTACTTTACTCTTCTTTTAACTGTCTACTTCTTAAAATTGACCTTTCTTCTTTTCTAGAATATGTGTTCAGGGCTTAACTCTCCCGCTGAGCATGACTTCAGCTCCATCCGCCATGGCTTGGCATGTTGTGTCTTAATAGCAAAAATATTTTCTAATTTCTACTTTGATTTTTTTTTCTGACCTGAGGTTGTTTAGATATGCATTGTTCAAGTTCTCAGAACTTAAGACTTTTCTAGTTGCTTTTTTTTTTTAATTTAATAGTCGAATTCCTTTGTGTTCAGATAACTTGCTCTGATTTCAATCTTTGGGGGGCCACCACAGCCTGGCATGGGAAAAATGTGAACTACATTGTTGTTGAATGCACTATTCCCATTTGTTTGCTATTTGGTCTGGTATACTATTTTGATATTTTTCTCTTTACTTTTTAGCATATGCTTGGGTTTAAATGTGTCCCTCATAAAGATTATTCCCCTAGACATTTTGTAATAGAATTTCAACCTTTCTGTCTTAAACTTGTGAATTTAACCTGTTTGCTTTTATTCTGATTATTGATATAGTTGGATTCATTTTCCTCATATTTTGTGCTTTCTTTATTTTTTGATCCTGACACTCTTAGCAGCTACTTCAACAATTTTGTCCAATACAGGTTTTTGAAGTTTCTCTACTGTTATTGAAATTATACCCTCTACCATTTTTGAAATTAAAGGTTTTCACTGGTGTACACCTATGATCAAGTCTAGAATTTTTCAGGGTTGCTACTCTCCTGTTCAACAACACCAAGACTCTACAGGCTTAATTCCAGTTACCTTTCTTCCCAAATAGTGTGTTAATTTTCCCATGCTTTAACCCACCCCCCCCCCATGTATTTTTAAGCTCAGGAATCAATTAGGTAGGTTAATTATTTATGTGCCCAGTATTTGTGTGGTGTCCTCCATGCATGTCCCAATTTATGTCCTCATCAGCTCTCTCTGCATCAGTTTCTTAGATTTTTGTGTTAAAAACTATCTGCCATTCTCCCTATTTTATATCTTTGGGAATCCAATGACACTCTTAGATCTTCAACCTCTTCAACTTCTATTGTTTGATCTACTCTTTTATGTATTCCAGAACTTTCTCTTGAAGTGCCCCATATAAAATCTTTTCAGGTATCTCCTCAACAATTCTCTTATCTGTGTCAAACTGGACATTTAATGCATCCTAATGAGTTTTAACTTTATTAACTATATTTATTATTTCTCAAATTTCTCTTTGTTTGGTTTGTTTCTCTAAATCTCTCCATTGTTGTTGTTGTTTAATATTATCCTGTTTCTTTCTGGTGTTTTAAACTATATCTTTTAAATGTTTGTATATCTTACACGTGCACTTTTATACTCTGTTTCTCTGACAGTTTTATTATTTTATAGTTTAGTAACTGAAACCCACACCTGTGGGGAGGGTCTTCTCCATGGTGGTGGCAGATTCTCTGGGATTGTGGATTGTAACTTCATGTTTGGTAAAGATTCTCTGGTGGAGATCCCGTAGATAAACTTGAGAGACAGAGGGTTTTCACAGACAAAATTTAGGTTGTTTTTACCAGTTTTTGTAGGTACTACCAACCAAGATCTATCTCATATTACTTAGAGTTTCCTAAACCAGATAGTAAATGTAACTTCAGGTCCCAAATCTAGATGAGTCCATGATTAATATTATAAATGATCATTTGATACTTTTTTTTTTTTTTTTTTGCCCTAAGTCCTGCTTGGGTTGTTCACAACTCCCTCTTTGCTGGCAGGTAGATTTTTAATTTCTGGTAGGTTTCTACTGAATGTAAAATCCTTTTAGTTTCCAGAGTTTGAATATTCAGGAGTCACTTTTAGATCTCCTTCCCTTGCATGGACCCAAAGACTTGTCTTTTTGGTTTAAAATAAAGTATTTTAGTTTATAAGTTGGCAAATACCCCTAGGGAAACACTGGCATAAGCCTACGTGTTATCAAACCTTGCTATTCCCAGGGGATTTCCCTTTATTTCATGTAAACTCAGCTGTGCTTGTAAAGATTTCTGTTGTGCTTTATCACATATGCTATGATTGTTATATAAGAAGGTAAATATTCAAGTTGTCTGGTCTATTCGTTTGAGAATCACTGAAAATGTAAGTGTATGAAGTGAGAGTATCTTAGTCCTTTTCCCCAAGTGACAAAGCTGATACAGTTAAGAGACATGCCCTAATTTCTCCTGATGTTGAAACAATTTCTGTCTCCATCACATCACTGTGATTTTTAAAACAGATCTCGGGATCCTGATTACTTATCACTGTGACCCTCATGGCAGAGATACTTAATAGTTATTCAAGGACTTTGTTTCGTTTGTCCACATTTGATTTTCTTACTTACGGGCTGTGAAAACTTGGAAGCATGGTTCTGTATCTGACAACCTCTGAGCCACGCTGCCTCACATGGCACCAGGCACATTCTCGTTGCACAGTAATTACTTATAAAATTGGCGTAATCCCAAGGACCTCCAAATTCTAAGCTGAAGCTAAAAGAACTTAGATAATTTTCCCAAAGGGGAAAAAGACAACCAGAGAGCTGAAGACTAGCCAGGCCAGTGCGGTCCCACAGGCATCAACAAAGGGAAGTTTTGAAAGCAGGCTTCAGCAGGGTGGCACCAGGGGGGCATGAAGACTCCTCACATCCCTTTGGAAACACGGAGGAGAAACATCCCCAATGCTAACAGGTTGGTTGGTCTTTGTGGACCCAGACACCCCACTTTGTTCTGGAGCAACCTCTGGAGCGGATGGGTCAGTGGGACCTGAGCTGAGGAAGGTTCCTTTGATGGATCCAACTCTAAGCTTTCACTTCCCTGCCCTCAATAGCAAGACACAGGAACGGATAGATACATGGATACCAAGGAGTTGACAAGAACCCTAGAGCTGGGGAAGGGGCAGGGAGGGAGAGGCTTGCTGTAGGAAATGCTAATACAGACAGGGACTTTTCTTAGGAGAAAGAGGGGAGAAGTAAGGAGGCAGGTGATGGGCTTAATTCTCTTGTCTTTTTTATGCACCCATTACTGTTCACATTTATTATTAACATATTGATGCATTTCCATTTTAAAAGAATTCCAGAAATACACAATGAAAAATTTAAAAGTCTCCTTCAACACATGCCTTATCTCTTCTTTGCACTCATCTGACTAGACACCATCAAAGTACCCCATTTGGTGTGTATCCTGATGCTCTCCTCATCCCTCCCTGTCTGTGTGCTTGTGTGTGTACATCCTAATATTAATGGAATCACATTATACCCTTTCAATGACTTGCTTTTTTTTCACTTAACAATCTCTCCTACAAATTTTGTAAGTAAGCCCTGTGGTCTACCTCCCTTTTTAACTTCTATTTATAGGATTCCATTGATTGGATTTGCCATGATTAACTTACCTATATCCCTCTTGATGATTATTTAGTTTGTTTTCATGCATTTGCAATTACAGATAACACTGCAAAGAACTTCTTTGCACATGTGTGTATACATGTGTTATGCATATGGGTTGGCCCTTCTTTTACATAAATTCCTAAAATATAAGTCCTGGATCAAAGAGTCTATGCATTTTTCTTCCAACTGACTGCCAAGCTGCCCTTTTAAAAGGTCTCATCAGTGCAACCTTCCAGCAAAATGCAAAGACAGCACATCCTCCCCAACACTTCCTGTGATGATTTTTTATACTTTTCCCCTAACATAAAAGGGAAAAAAGGGCGCCTGGGTGGCTCAGTTGTTAAGCGTCTGCCTTCAGCTCAGGTCATGATCCAGGGTCCTGGCTTCTCCCTCTCCCACTCCCCCTTCTTGTGTTCCCTCTCTCGCTGTGTCTCTCTCTGTCAAATAAATAAAATCTTAAAAAAAAAAAGGGAGGGGAATCTTTAGTTTCTGTTTGAGAATCTTTTAATGTGTTTATTGGCCATTTTATTTCACGTTCAGTGAACCTACAGTCCATATTCTTTGACTATTTTCTACTGGGTTGTGTTTTTGTGTTGATTTGTATGGATCCTTTGTAAAATTTGAATATTAATCTTTTGGTTTTTCTATTGAAAATATTTTTGTCATTCTGGCAGCTGTCATTACCTTTGTGTATTTTGTCATTATCATAGGGAATTTATCAACCTCTTTCCATATGGCTTCTAACTTTCTCATATTACTATGCTTTACCCTACCATAGATCATAGAGGTATTTTTCAGGCTTATATTTTTAATTAAACTGAAATTTATTTACATTTACTATAAGTTACGGTCCATCTATACTTTCTTTTTAGCGAGTGGGTAGTCAACTATCCCAGCATCATTTATTAGATAGACATTCAGTTTCACAGAAACATCACTTTTATTATCTATTATAATCTTACGAACAAATTTCCTGCTGTGTCATTTTGTTTCCAGACTGCCCGTTCTGCTCCATCACCTGTTTGCACTGCACTGACATCATGCTGCTCTTCTTATTCTACTTTGGGGCACATCAGGCAGGGCAAACCCATATCTACATCCATGTCTACAGTGTATCTTTTCAGAATGGTGCTGGCTGCTCCCATCCTCTTCTTGTCCATTCAAACCAGACATTAGCTCATCAGTCTCATTGTAAAGCCTATCAGAATTTGCTCAAGATGCAGTTGGAATGCATGGATTCTTGAGGAGAAATTACAGGACATGGAATCCTGTCCTGGGGGGCACACACTTGTTAGTGTCCCGAGCCATTTTTCTCTTTCCTTCTGGACACATATGGAATGGTATTTCTCATCTACCCTCACAGTTGGATGTCACCACGTGAGGAAGTTCCAGACAGTGTAAAGTAAACAGGTGTGCCATAAGCCACCTCCAGCCAACCCGCAGAGGCCATCTGCACTGTGCCCACCCCGGTCCACCATCTTCCATCTGCATGCAGATCCAGCTGACCCACAGAAGCCATCTGCTCTGTGTCCAACCTGGTCCACCATCTTCCACCTGCATGCACGTCCAGCTGACCCACAGAAGC
>NW_023270717.1:2348105-2379672 GCF_011800145.1 Mirounga leonina
ATGCAGATCCAGCTGACCCACAGAAGCCATCTGTTCTGTGTCCACCCCAGTCCACCATCTTCCACCTGAGTGCCAAGACCCGTCAGGGAAACCTGGGACCATAGGATGTTAGAACCTCAAGATAAAAGGAGTCTGGGCCCCTGGATTGCCATGTGGAAGACCACACCCCGGAAATCTGAGCAGGAAAATAGCTTATATTTTGCTAAGCCACAGAGATTTGGGGGTTGTTGTTACAGTGTTGGTCTACTCTGATCAGTGGTCTGTGTCTCTTCACTTATTCAGGCCAATTTTTACTTTTTCAATAAGTTAGAATTGTCTGGAGTTCTTTTATATTATTATTTTGGCTGTGAATAAAATCCTTTTTTTTTCCCTATTACATTTTCTATTTGGTTGTTGTTGGTTCTAGAAAAACTATTGATTTTCGTAGGTTGATATATTCGGTCTCAGGTTGCTGAGTTCTCATGACCGGTTCGAGCCATTTATCAGTTTATGCTTTTGCATTTTTGTAGGAAAGAACATTCTCATATACATAATGTGATATTTCTCATGTTATTTTTTTTTCATTTTTACATTGTTAGAACCCTTAGTGCAATATTAAATAATGATGTATTGCAGGCATCCTTGCTGAGCTGATTTTTAGAAAATATCACTCATGTTCACTGTTAAGTATGATGCTTGCCTCAGTTTTCTGGTAAATACTTTTTATCAAGATAAGAGTGTTTCATTACTGTCTCTGTTTTCTAAGTGGTTTTTGTCAGGAATGAGCATCGACCTTCATCAAATGCTTCTTCAGTATCTAGTGAGATCATTAAAGCTTCTCCTTTATTCTCTGGGTGTAAAAACCCCAGTGCTAGGTTTTTCTAACCATTCTCATGTTCCTGTGATTAACTCTGTGAGGTTGTGAGGCATTAGTTTTAATACTTGGTTGATCTTGATATTAAATATTATTTAGGATTTATTCATCTGTTTACAGTAGCCTTGGAGATAGATTTTTCCTTGTGTGTTTGCTTGTCTAGTGGTGTCCTAATTATACCGGCTATTTTAGTGAAATGATTATCCATCCCTCTTTTCTTATTCTCTGAAAGCTTACAAAACTTGTGGGTTATTAAACCTGTGTGGGCACTTACTAAGGTAAATGTATATTTGCTCCTTTTAGCCACTCCTCCTATAGATTTCATTGCTATATGTATACGTATGATATAGCTATAGATTTTTTCTAAAATATTTCTTTTTTATCAGAGTTACACATATAGAGCTTTAAAAGCTAGAAAATTCTACAAGTCTCTTATACAAACAAAGCAGCCCCTGTGACAATGCTTTTCCCACCTGTTCCCCAGAAGCAATCACCTAATCTATTTTAGCTGTTCCTTTTGAGATTTTCTATACCTGAGTAATGCATTTTTCTCGCAATTTTTAATTTTTTAAATCTTTTTAAAGATTTTATTTATTTGTCAGGGAGAGAGAGAGGCAGGCAGAGGGAGAAGCAGGCTCCCGGCTAAGCAAGGAGCCTGATGCGGGACTCAATCCCAGGACCCTGAGATTGTGACCTGAGCCAAAGGCAGATGCTGATTCACCGACTGAGCCACCCAGGTGCCCCTGCAATTTTTGATTCTTTATCATTAGATATTAACTACTCTCTTCCTAACAAAGAAGTTGGGGATTTGACTTTCTTATGATTGCACTGAAGCCCACATACAACAGTCTCCCTCTAACCAGACTCGTTATTACATGCATATATAATAATTCCACTTTAGGTTTACATTCAATATTTACATAATGAGTCCAGTATCAAGCCATTTAGTGTTTTGTCATACTTTTTCATTTTTTCTTAAGTTCAGAGGTATCTCATTCTTCATGCCTAAAATAATTTGTGGAAAATTCACCACCATAACCCTGTCTACACATTTGAGTTAGGTAAGACTTTCTCTGTGAAATTATCACACACACATACACACACACGTACACATGCATACAGATGCATACGTCATAATGTAACCACTTAACAAATTGCCATCAGTAGATACATCCACGTACCTACACCTCAGGGTGAAAAATAGTGCATTAGCAGTATCCCACGAAATCTCTTGTAGCTCCATCCCATGATATACCTCCTCCCCGCGCTTAACTATTGTCTCAAATTCTGATGCTATTGATTGCTTTTGCCCTGTTTCTAACACACATTTGTGCACACTTGTGCACATGTCTATTCTTTCATTCAAAATAACGTTGTGAGGGTCACTTGTATTGTTCCACGTAACTGTGGCTTGTTATTCTACAATTGCTCTAATATAGGATTATTTACGTTTACCACAATGGGTTCATCTCTTTTGCTGTTAATGGTATTTCCAATTGTTGATTTGCAAAAGCGCTGTCAGGTGGATTATGTGTGTATGCATTTCTTCAGACGTGTATATCTACGAGTGTAGTCATTGAAATACGGTATTTAAACTCGCACCATTACTGTGAGGGAGCTCCAGTTTCTCCGTATATTCACCAACACTTGGTACTTTCCAGCTTTTTAAAGTTTAGTTGATCCACTGGATACGGAGTTGTTTGTGGTCTGAGTTTGTATTTCCCTAATGACTAACAGGTTCAGCACCTGTCATTATGCTTATTGACCCTTTGGAAATTCTTATTTGTAAAGTAGTTGAGGGTTGCATTTTACTTTTTTATTGAATGATTTTTATGAATTTAAGTTATTAACTTTAGTTGAATGTAATTTACTGGTTCACCATTGCTTTCCATTAATGATCTTCGTATCTTTTTTTTTTTTTTTTTGGTGTTTACAAAAGACACACTTTATTTTTTTATTTTTTTATTTCAATTTTTTATTTAAATTCAAGTTAGTTAACATATAGTGCAGTATTGGTTTCAAGAGTAGAATTTAGTGATTCATCACTTACATACAACACCCAGTGTTCATTACATTATGTGCCCTCCTTAATGCCCATCACCCATTTAGCCCATCCCCCGCCCACCTCCCCTCCAGCAACCCTTAGGTTGTTTCCTATAGTTAAGAATCTTTTATGGTAGGGCACCTAGGTGGCTCAGTCATTAAGCATCTGCTTCAGCTCAGGTCAGGATCCCGGGGTCCTGGGATCGAGCCCCGCCTCAGGATCCCTGCTCAGCAGGAAGCCTGTTTCTCCCTCTCCCACTCCCCCTGCTTGTGTTCCCTCTCTCCCTATCTTGCTCCCTGTGTCAAATAAATAAATAAAATCTTTAAAAAAAAAAAAAGGAATCTCTTATGGTTTGCCTCCCTCTCTGTTTTTAACCTTATTTTATTTTTCCTTCCCTTCCCCTATGTTCATCTGTTTTGTTTCTTAAATTCCACATATGAGTAAAATCATATGATATTTGTCTTTCTCTGATTTATTTCACTTAGACTAATACCCTGTAGTTCCATCCACATCATTACAAATGGCAAGATTTCATTCTTTTTGATGGCTAAATAATAGTCCATTGTGTATATATACCACATCTTTATCTGTTCATCCCTCAGTGGACGCTTGGGCTCATTCCGTAGTTTGGCTATTGTTGATAATGCTGCTATAAACATCTTTGTATCTTCTTAATTAAATCTCTGCCTATTCAAGGTCAGGATATTAGATAGTAAACACTTTCCTCCTACTTGATGACTTGCTTTTTCAATCCCTTGAAAAAGAGAAGTTCTAATACTTCATCTCTTTTCCATTAAAGTTAGTGCTTCTGTGTCCAGATGAAATCTTTTTGACACCCAAGTTCATTCAAAAATTCCTCTGATAAATTTCATAAGTTTTAGTGATTTAGCATTCATATCTAAATTTTTTGTTTTCATATTTAAATTTAAAATATATCTGGAATTGCTTTTTATATAATTATGTGAGGTAGATCAAAACAATTTTTTCTGTGGGTATCCAATGACGCAGAACGATTCCTTAAAAAGATATTCTATCCACACTTCACTACAGTACCAATTTTGTCACAAATACAGCCATCCATAGCATATGAAGAGCCCACATTAGAAGTACAAAGGAAGACTCCCAAAGCATAGTGGAAATAATTAAATGTAAGTCAAGCAAAAAAATTATTACATAAAGTATATTCTAAACCTTACATTGACAAATGTATACTTTCTTTCCTCGTATTTCCATTCAATAAAATTTATTTCTACCAAAACATTAATTTAGCTTTATCTCATAACTTCCAATATGTATTATTTTTATTAGCATTTAGTTCAAGATATTTTCCAATTTTCATCTTAATTTCTTTTGGCTAAAAAGTTATGTAAAAGTGTCTTGTTTGATTTCCACACATGTGAAGATTTCCTAGTTATCTTTTTGTCATTAATTTATCATTTCAGCACTTTGGTAACATTTCCATTATTTTTGGCTTTCATTTTCCTCTTGAAAAATTGGCTGTCAGTTTATTATTGTTTCTTTGAAGGAAATCAGATTGGTTGATTGATTGATAGGCTTATGTTTAAGCCTTTCTTTTTGTCTTCAATTTTCAGAAGTCTTTTATATGGTGATTAATTGTGATTTTCTTTTTATTTATTCTGCCTCAGTTTCATGTTTAGTATGATTTGATATCTATAGTCACTTTTGGAAAATACTTATCCTTATTGTTTTCAAATATTAGCCCCCTACAATATTCTTTTTCCTCTTCTCCTGGGATTTTAATTACATATATGTTAAATTTTTATACCACATCCCACAGACCTCTTATTGCTTTTATGCATTTTAAAAATTCTTTTATCACTAAGTGCATGTCCTGGATATTTTTTTCTGACCTCTCTTCCAGTATTCTAATTTTCTCTTCAGGTGCAACTAATTTTGAATTAAAACCTTCTAGTAAATCATTAATCCCTTTGCTAATTTTTTTAATTCTAGATTTTTCATTAGTTTTCTTTTATTAGTTGCCAATTTTCTACATACATGATTAGTTTTGTCTTTTATTTCCTTGGGTATATCAAACATACCTATTCCAAAGATTACATGGTAACTCATTATCTGAATCCTCTATGTGCATGTTCCTATTGTCTTTTGTTTCTTTGGTTTGGGGTCACATTGTCTTCTCCCATGCCTGGTTATTTTTAGCAAATGCTGGACATGGAATTCTGAAAACTGTTGAGATTATCTGACGTTCCAGATAACTTTGTCATCTCCTTCTAAGGTGGAATTATATATTTTTTTCTGGCCGGGAGCAGACACTAGTCATCTCACAACACTTAGTCAAGGCAAACACAAACCTGGCCTCTCTTTCCAGCTGAGGCATAGTCCCCTTGGGCACAAAACCCCAATCTGGGGGAGTTTCCAGACCCCTTTCTTAGGCAGGGCTCCTCAGGAAACTGACTCGGAGACGATTGTGTGCAGTTTTGTTGGGCGGTGCTCTTGGGAACAGTTCTGTGAGCGCAAGGGAGGCATGCTCACGCAGAGGGGAAGCTGCCCCAGCATGGGGCTGCAACGAAGCCTCAGCTGGTCCCACAGGGGGATCTACGGCGGCAACGGTCCCCATGGCTGTCCGCAGCTTAGATGAGGGGCCAAGTCTTTCCTTTCGCAGCAACCAGGCAATGAGTCCTTACTGCTCTGGGGAGCATCTGTAGCCTGGGGTAAAGCAGCTCCCTTCAGCTAAGACAATTCACCTGGGCCCTGTCTCCGGCCACCACTCAGGAAGCTGGGGGTGAGCGCCTTGGTCAGAGGTTGACAGGCTTCCTTTCCAAGGTGCTAGAGAATAAGTATTTGGGGCTGTGCAGCCCATATGGTCTGCCACAACCACTCAACTTTGCTGGGGCCATGAGGAAGCAGCCACTCTGTATAACAAATGTGCATGGATGTCTTCCAGGGAAACTTTACCTACAAAAATAGAGAGTGAGCCATATTCGGCACGTGGGCCCTCATTTACTGACCCCTGACCTTGGTCACGGCGGGAGGCTCAGTGGTTCATAACACCACCAGTTTCACCCTCACCCTGAGCAGGCTCCGGGTGCTGATCTCTACATTTTGCCCCCTCCCCACGCTCCAGTTTCAGCTAAAACTCCCATCTGTCTCTCAGCGTCTCCCCTACTTTCTCCCAATTCGACAAACGTCTGTGGAGCTTTGCTCTCCAATACGGTAACCACCAGGCACATGTAGGTATCTAAATTTAAACTAATTAAAATTAAACAAAGTCTACAATTCAGTTCCTCAGCCACAGAACCCACACTGCTGGTGTTCAACAGGCACACGAGGCTCACGGCTGCCGTGCTGGACAGAGGGATACGGAGCATCACGGGAGGTTCTGCTGACCACGGCTAATCCAGAGAAGTGGTTGGCCTTACCCGTCAGGATCCCCTCCGTGAGTTTTCGCCTTTTCCCACATCTTGGTCCCATAAATTCTTCTCTCCCTTAATATCTCTCCGATACGGTCAAAGTGATTTTAAAATGTTTTCTCCTGCCTGTCAGGTTGTTTTTGATGAGATGTTGACCCACATTGCCTCACCCATCATCACCGGAAGTAAACCCTACAGTGTTTTTTAGTGTTCTTTTGATGTGTCTGTGTTGCCTATTTCAGCATTAAATATTCTTTTCTTGAATTCTATTTCATATTACCCTATTTATTTAGTGTCTTGGGTGGATTTCTGAAACAAGTCTTTATTTCTCGTCCTCGGTGGATGCTCTGTGCTGTCCAGGGTTCCACCGTTGCTGGTCTTGGGGCACTGTTGGCTCAGTGCCCCGGGACACGTGTGTGTGTGTGTCCTGCGTGTGTGTCCATGAGCACACTCGGAGTTTCCACATCCAAAAATTTACCAAAAAATTTATGTGCCCACTAATACCACAGGCTCAGGTTTTGTTTTACCAACCATGTTTTGTGTCCACTGACAGCCTGGGGACATTGGCTCAGACACCAAGTATAAGCGGCATGCCCCTTTTCACAAAGGACGCTGTACGTTTTGCAGGAAGCCAGTCCCCACGTGGGGTCTGTCTGCAGATGGTTCAGCTTCATACTCTCATGCGTATGTCAGTACCCAGTGGTGGGCCATGAAACTCCAACGCTGTCTTAATTTCTGGCTGGAAACGATGTCTGTATCTCAGGCACACGATGGATTCTCCTTCTTATTTTCAATCTGATCTGTATTTTTTACGTTCAGTGTACGTGTGTTTGAAGCAATGTCAGAGGATTCTCAGCCTGTGTTCCATCTTCTGTCTCGGGCAGAAATCCCAGGTATTTATGTTTCAAACGCTACCACATTCTATTCTCACCCTGACCCTGAAGTAGGTGTCACGATCATTATTTTCTGGGAAAGGAGAAAGACTTAGAGCAGTTATTAGCTGTGTGACTTTGAAAAGCTATCTGAAGTGGGGTCCCATTTCCAAAGCCCATCATCTTCCTGACGTGTGGTTCTAGAGCCTGGCAGCACCTCTTTGCTGCTAAGCCTTGGAGGCGGGGAGAGCAGGCATTTGGCGCGTGGCAGCAACCCCATCAGGAGCTAGCTAGTGGACAGCTTCGAGTTCAGAAAGAATGTCTTTGAGCAGGAGCTTTCATCTGGCTTGGCGCACAAAATGAAATCTGTAAATATTTGGGGAACAAATGCTCAGTTGCCATTAAGAACAGGCCGGGTGGTGGAGGCAAGATGATGTGGGGTTATCAAAGCTGATTCGAGCTTTCGTCCCTCATCCTCCGAAGACGACCTAATAATTGTGTTGGTCACTCTCCTGTGAGTGATTCCGGGTGATGGACTGGGAGAGGGACCAGTCTCGCCAGGCAGGGGAAGGACACAGCACTTAGCAGTGAGGAGCTCAGCGAGGGTGCCCTGAGGGCTGCGTCCAGACCATGCTGAGCACCTGATGAAGAGTCGCTGCTGGGATGGAGGAGTGGAGATGGATGGATGGATGGATGATGGATGGCTGGATCGATCGGTGAAGGGTTAGGCCACTGAATCAGTTCTAGGAAGCTGAGATAAGGGACACCTCCTGCCCCAACATCTTGGGGATGGGGTCACGGGACAATGAAATCCACACTTTAGTGAGCACATGCTATAACTGGTGTTTTCACATTTTCCCTTATATCTGGTCCTGACAGGAAATCTGTGACGAGATATTATTTCCCTTTTTGCAAACAAAGAAAGTGAGATGAATAACCTCACACAGAACTTGAAACCTGGATCTTCCTAAGTTTCATCTCTGCACAGAGTAGCGTTTCCATCTGATCCAAGGTCTGCGCCCTCTACTTCTTTGAAACCGTGAGTAGGAGCTGAAAGGTAAGACGGTGCACAGACCCCAGGATGGGCAGAGGAGACCCCAGGACGGGAGGAGGCGGCCCTGAGATGGGCAGAGGCAACCCTGGGATGGGGAGGGAGATGCCCTGGGATGGCAGAGATGACCCTGGGGTGGGCGGAGGTGACCCCAGAATGGGGGGAAGGTGACCCCGTGTCGGGAGGAGGTGACCCCGTGGTGGGCGGAAATGACCTGGGATAAGCAGAGGTGACTCCGGGATGGGGGGAGAAGACCCTGGGCTTTCTTCCCTGTTCCAGCTGGCGGGACCTCGGGGGCTCCCCCCACAACAATATCACGTAGGTCATTCGGTCAGGGGACCAGAGGGGTCTTCAGCCTGGAGGGGAGGCATTTTCCTCACGTCCGAGCACTGTTGCAGGGCAGAGGGAATGATGTTCTGCAAGAGTCTTTCTTCAGAAATCCACTTTTACGACATTTCCATGCACCTCCCTGGTCCCCTCGTGGGAACCCATAATATCGACTGCTCTGCTGTGTTTGTTACACCATTTGCTCTCACCTGGGAGAAGAAAGGTGGAGAGGTGGTTTCCAAGAACCTTTGAAAAGCCATTATCTAGAATCAGAAACAAGGGTTGGTTTGTTTTATTCCCTTTTATTTCCTTCTGAAAGCTCAGCAGTGGGAGCACAGCTGACTGGCTCTCGTCGGGGCAGGCCAGTGGGGAGCCTTGGCGATCAGCGATAATTGCCCAGCCTGAGCAGATAAGAATGACATGCAAAGTACTCCTGGCAACCCAGAATAGCAGATGACAGGAAAACGTTTTCAGAATGGCATTTGCTGGGAAGGTTGGAACAACCGGCTGTCTTCTTCAGCCACCTGAGTGGCCCCAAGCCTCCCGCAGACCTGGGTCTGGGGTCAGGGCTGGGGAGCTGTTCCCAGTACCTGCTCCTTTCAACTTGCTCATGGGAACATATTGGCCATCAGCTTAGGGAGGTGGGCTCTGCTGATGGAGACACGTGTCTCTCCAAACCTGGCCGTGGTGGAGGTTCTACACCAGAGCCCTCTCCAAAATGGGAACAGTGAGCCGCACGCTGAAGCTACCGGAAGGTTCTAATGGAAGTGATGTACACTCTCTGTCCTGGGGTCTGGCCTGGGGCAGATGCTGGCTGATCAGTGTCAGCTGAGTAATCTGACACAGACAGCCTCACAAAAGCAATGAGTCATCGCCGTGGAGAAAAAAGACCTGGAGTCTTGGCGTGGGGCAGATCTGGGCTCCACTCGGTAGCGATGCCAAATAAGGCAAGCCAGAGCCTCTCCCGAGTCAACTGGTAAGCCCTGCCTCAGGGACACTCTGGGGACAGAATGTGTGGAGGGGATGCTAGTGATGTGCTTGGCACCGTGCCTGGCATAGACCAAGCGAGCCCTAAGCCTTCATGGTTGGGGTGGTATCTGCCCCTGCCTTTACTACTGGGGTCAGTAGAGTGGCAGCTCATCACGGCTGCAGGCATCCCTACAGGACTCCGCAGTCCGTCCCCAGCCCCGATGGCCCTCCGTGCATCATTCTGACACTGACCGCCTGGAACAAGGTGATGGCTTGCCCATCTGGAAAGGAAGGTGGCCTCCCAGCTTCTCAATCCCTCCCCTGCAATGTCTGATGGAGGGGCTATTCTTGCTCTTGGCTTGGTTGACCCCCCACCCTCGTGACGTGCAAAGTGCCGAGCACAGCGGGACCCCGACGCCGCCTGACCTGCCTTCAGGAGTTCTGCATCCTCTGACCTCAGTCCTGAGTCTTCCAACCGACTGAGGGAGGCCTCTGATTGGCTCAGTCCCCCTGAGACACTCCTGGACACACAGCAGGAACTCAATAAATATTTGCTACACTTAATTCAGTTGAAAGTAAATCCAAGAGAAAAGTGTGTTTGATAGTCGCGTGTTTTTGACCCACCTTCTCTCTACGTGGCATGTTGAGCCAGACGGTAGAAAGTGCTCTCTGAAATCCAAGGGGTACCCCGAGCCCCAGAAAACCCATCCAGGAGGGAGAACGTGGTTCCATTGTGCTCCACGTGCACTGAGAAGCTGGACCACGTGGGGAGCCAGAGGTAGAGCTGCCCCTGAAGCTCAGCCACACGGCTCCTGAGGAATGAACTGGAAATGTAAGCTCTGTGAAGATGGGGAACAGAGAGACGCCCCAGGCGAGCCACAGAGCACCCTGAGCCCGCTGCAGACCCAGACAGATGTGGGGCTCAGGCAAGGACAAGCCAACAGAGGAAAAACGCAAAGTGTGACCATATTATGCAGCATAGAGGGTTACCATGCAACCGGCATATGGAAACCATTTTTATTAGTGCTAATCCTCATTCTGCTAGCGCTTTACCTCTTGAATAAGCCATATAGTTGAACTCCTTCTGTATCAATCTCAAGAGTAAAATCATATGTATTGGCTCCTTCCTGTGCAAAGCATAATAATATTTTTTTCTATTTTTCCCCACCTCTCTCCCTCTTCCCACCTTCCAGTGTTGTTGCTTATGCAGGGGGTTGGTGCCCACTGATTAAATAAATGCTGTTTTCATTCTACACAGTGCTTATTTCTCTTTCTCGACTCTCACACCAGCTACATTCCTTCTGTGAGGCTTGGGAACTAGCCGATTCCTTTGCTGGAATCCTCCTTCGATGTTTCAGGGGTGGTAAACCCTGTGCATAACTCAGACCCAGCCTATATCCTGACCCCGAGAAGTCTGTCCTGGCCTCGCAAAGAAGCCAGAACCAGCCCCCCCACCCCAACCAACATGTTGCACCCACCCCACATTCCTCTCATGCTGGATCCTGTCTACACCCATCCTAACTCAGTCTGACCCGTGCAGGTGCTTCTGTCTCCTTCTTCCAGCGGGAGCCCCAGGAGAGAGGGGCCCTCTTCTGCCCCTGCCATGTCCCCCACCCACAGGAGGCCCCCAGTGTATCACTGTTGGTAGATGTCAGATGCGCATTGAACCAAGGGGCCGGCACGCACCTGTAAACAGCCGCTGCACTTGACCTTCCAGGAAATAGAAGGAAAGGTGATTTCTATCAAAGAGGGCAAACATTACCGTGGTCAGATGATCATCTGAGATGAATTTGTGGTTAAGACATTTGAAAAAATGCCAATCCACAGACATATCACTCAGGCTCTAGTAAGAGCAGAAAGTAAAGATGCCCATCAGGAAAGAAGCCTGGAGAACATTTCACAGAATGAAGAGCAGGGGCCGGGGACACCGAGGGATCCGACTGCACGGTCCTCGCACGTCCAATGCTGTGGAAACTGTGTAAAAAAACAAAAAACGTAATGACAGGAAAACTCCTTGAACTTCCCAAGTCAGTGGAGATCTCAACGCAGTAGACAGAATTAATGTGCGGACGCACCTCTGAGAAGTGATTCCATTTCAAGAACTGGTAAAAAAAAAAAAAAAACAACCCAAAACAAAACAAAATGAGTATACCGTGAATTTAACTCAGCAAGTTAATAAAAGGGAAAAAGAAATATAAAGATCAACAAGCAAACACAGGTTAGAGCAAAAATAAATAGATCACAGCAAAATCACAGCACAGAAATGAAATAAATATATAATCCAAGTGGTTTTCTAATCAACAACTCTCTAGCTTGATTCTGAAAAAGAAAAAGAAAAAGTCAAAGAAAGAAGTTGAGGCAGTAGATGAAGGGAGAAACCAAAGGGGGATTGAGGTAGATGTTTTCTAGAATCTGTGTGATGCAGGTCTGAAATCATAGTTTATGAGGGAAATATCAACTAACAGATTGCATGGAAGAGGTAAAATGCGTGGATAGTGCATCAGAAGGGACTCTGCGAATATTCCACACCCAGACCAGCGCGACCTGCAGCCTGCTCTCCACACAGCAGCTGATGGTGACCCGTCCCACCCTCCTGGCCTGGCCCCTGGTGGCAACAGCGTCACTCAGAATAGCGCCCCACCTGCTCACCTCCGCTGCCCTGAGGCCCTCCCCACCCAGTCATCCACAGTGGCTGGGCCTCCTGGCTCTGCCCCTGCCTCACCAAAGGGGAGCCTGCCTCAGGGCCTTTGCATATACTGCCCCACCCCCACCAGGAACACTAGTCTCCAAGACGCCCTCAGGGCTTGCTCTCCTGTGCACTGGCATCCTTGATAAACTATCACCTTCGCAGAAATGCACGGCGGCACCTCGTCCTGACCACGTGTCCACCCTGTGTTTCTTTCCATCACCTGATATAGAAAATGATTATTTTCTCCCTTTTAAATCAGTACCCACCCCCTTCACACATGCACACACAGTTGGCGCAGGTATTCCTGAGATACAGACGGAAGGAAGAAATTCGGTCCCACCGCTTCCCCACCTGCCGGGTCCTACCTCAGAGTCAGGACAAGAAGGCATAATCGCCCTCCAACAGAACAGCTTTCAAATCACTGTCTTCGGCCTCAAGTGGCCATGTGTGCCCACGGATTTCATGACAAGGACCCTCCGTGAAACCGCGCTTCCTGCCCTGGGATCAGGCAGGACAGGGAGCACTCACGTCCTAGTTCTCGTTCACTCATTCACCCCTGCATTTACTGAGCAAGGGATGAACAGGTGCTCTTATGGCCCCTGGGACTCAGAGACAAGTCGAGAGACCAGGCAGACCAGGTTCTGGGCAGTTCCAGGCAGAGCCAACTTTCGGGGAGCCCAGCAGATGGTAAACAAGGGACTTTGGGTTTGGGGAGGTGCTAGGAGGTGAGGAGCAGGGCCAGTGACAGGTGTGAGCAGGGCACACCCTTGTTAAGCAGGTGGAGAGGGGTGGGCCACCGGGAGGGGGCTTGGGGGTGACTGGGGCTGAGGACAAGGCACCCAGACAGAGGGACCCCAGGAACTGTGAGTGCACCCGGGGCAGGGTGGCTTGTGGATCCTGGCCTGTGGCATCAACATCCCGTGTTCTGCTTTCTAAAGCCGCCAAGCTGGCTTCGGTGCATGTGCACGCAGAGCTGCAGATTCAAGCCTGAAACTCCCAGAACCCAAGTACCATGAGAGAGTCAGGGACAGGCCGATGACGGGAAGGCAGTCATTGAGAATCAGACGCATGGAAGCCAGAGCTTGGAAGACAGGTGAGGGTGAATGCAGTCATGGGCTTGGAGTCCGTCCCGGGCGGGCTGCTGACCTGCTCTGAGCCCGTCCAGGCGTCCCGGGCGGGCTGCTGACCTGCTCTGAGCCCATCCATGCCTGTCCGGGCGGGCTGCTGACCTGCTCTGAGCCAGTCCATGCGTCCTGGGCGGGCTGCTGACCTGCTCTGAGCCCGTCCATGCCTGTCCGGGAGGACTGCTGACCTGCTCTGAGCCCGTCCATGCCTGTCCTGGGCGGGCTGCTGAACTGCTCTGAGCCAGTCCATGTATCCAGGGCGGGCTGCTGACCTGCTCTGAGCCCGTCCATTCCTGTCTGGGCGGGCTGCTGACCTGCTCTGAGCCAGCCCATGCGTCCCAGGCGGGCTTTTGATCTGCTCTGAGCCAGTCCATGCGTCCCGGGGGGGCTGCTGACCTGCTCTGAGTCAGTCCCTGCATCCCGGGCAGCCTGCTGACCTGCTCTGAGCCCATCCATGCCTGTCCTGGGCAGGCTGCTGACCTGCTCTGAGCCAGTCCATGCCTGTCCTGCAACAGGTGGAGCCCCTGCCCCGTCCACCTGTCCACTCTACAGCAGAGGGACACCCGATGTGGGGCTCGGACGGTCCGCGTAGGCTGCACGTGCGATGCCAGGTATTATCACAGCAATGGCTGTGAGGCAAAGCCAGGTGACGGGCGGAAATGCCCCATCCCTCCACTTGGAGGCGAGCAGAGAGTTACCCGAGCCCTTTAAAAAGGAAGCTTCCAGAATGTCCCCCCGCCCCAATCTGAGAGTTGGCTTCCAGCCCCATGGTGCCAGGCCCTGCCATTAACCTTCAGTGTTCTTCAATTAGCAGCTGCAAGGGGTCCTTGGCAGGTGTTGAGGATTTGGAGGGACCGACCCAGGGCATTGCCCCGGGCTGCCTTAAAAGGGTCTAAGTGTTTTGTTGGAGGGAAGCCCAGGAGACATCGATCGGCGGTGGGTGGGGCGCCTACGTGAGAGGAGACGTCCTGCCCTGGACCCCATCCCCGCCTCGGGGAGAGGGTCTTCAGGGGGGCCCATCCAGAGGCCGCCACCCACATGACTCCCTCCAGGATCCTCTGTGCTTTGCTCCTTGCAGACGGTGGAGCCCAAATGCCACAGCCCAGGCCTAAACGAGGGAGGTTTGTAAACCCCCAGGTATTACAATCCCGTTAAATCCACACACTTGCAGTTGCGTGGTCCCTCAGAAATGAGCCTAGCGCCTCACTTACTTGCCGCCTGGCCTGGAGCCCCGCTTCAAGGTCGAGGTGAGGAGGCTGACCGGGCACGTCCTGGAGCCCCCCTCCCTGGAGCTCACTCCTGTCCCGGATCTGCCACGAAAGCGTCTGGGGCCTGGGACAACTTGCTCAGCCTCCCTGAGACTCCACTTCCTCATCAGACACTGCACATAACTGCAGCGACTCCGGGAGGGCATTTGAGAGCCCTCGGGAGGATCGCCCTGCCCCCAGGTGAGGCCGCGCCCCCAAGCCCCCCGCCCGCGCCTGGGGGTGCTGATACAAGACTGAATACATTAGTAAATGGGGAGGAGACAAGACTCCCACGCAGAAGAATTGCAAATAAAGTAGAAACTCCGCCCTGGAGGAGCGGGGGCAGGACCCCCCTCAGCGTGGGCCGTGCACACAGACTCCCCTCAGAGGGCAGCGTGGACGGGGAGAGGGGGACTTCGCGGTGGAGAAGCCGGACCGACGGGTCGCAGCCCCACGACCGCGGCTGACACCGTGGGGGTCAGTGAGGCTGACAGGGATGAGAGGGCGCTGCCCCTGTGGGCTTCCTCCCAACCCCGCGACCCCAGTCCAACCCCGAGGAAAACGTCAGAAGAATCTGAGGCCCGGTGCTGGTGGCAACAGGGAAGTGAGCCTGGGCATAGGGGACATTTTCACGCCATCTCTGCCACCTTTCTGAAAATCCATTACCGTTTTGTTTGTTTTTTTAATAGTTTAGTTAAAGGAAGTCACACTGCAGTTGGACGGGCTCTTTCATCCAGAACACACATCGGTTGGGCCGCGCCCCTGGGATCTCTCTGCAGTGAAAATCTGACCATCTGTACGGTCCCTCCCTGAACACACGACCGCTCAGGGTCCCCTTTGCTGCCCCTGATGATGGGGACCGAGCGCCGGCCGAGCGCGGGGCAGTCCACCCTCCCGTGTCACTCCGGTCCGTCCCTTCTCTCATCGTCCTTGAGGGAAATACCGACCTCGGAGATAACGACCTTCGAGTGAACACGTTTTATTACCCAGAACATTCAGCCCCCACCAGAGGGCTGTGGCACGCTCAGCAGCACCCAGGCAGGAAAGACCTAAAATGTAAGCAGCCAGACAGCCCCCTCTGCTCCGAGCTGGTGCCCCGGGGGCCACACACAGGTTTCAGACCTCTACTGTTGGTCCCAAAGCTTGGGTCACACTGGACGCACGCAAGGTGTTTCCAAGCCAGAAAATCCACCTGCATCCCCAAGGAGACTTTGAAGACCTCAGATTCTGGGCTGACCCTGCTTGCTCAGAAGTTCTGGGTGCAAAGAGAGCAGGAAGGTGTGCGGTGCATGCACGTGAGCAGAGGGAAGGGAGAGCCAGAGAGGGGAGCATCATCTCCCATCTCTCCCTCAGGAAGGTCAGGCTCGCTGTCACAGAAAGAACCAGAAGGCAAGAGGGCGGATGCACTGGCAGTTCCTCCAGATTGCCGCATGAGCCCCCAGCCACTAAGGAGGGATAAGAAACCCTCCAGAGGGCCTGCCAGGGAGACCTGCAGCCTTCCAGCCCCTCTCCAGCCAGCACATGGTAGTACCAGTCAAATAAGAAGCCCAAACGCTCCCAGCAAGATGAGAGAGAAGGCGGAAGCTGGCCCTGCCCTCCGCACCTGCTACAGGTGTACCCGAGTACAGAGCTGAGAGAAGCCCCCACTTCCAATCACGTTTAAAGTTTTGATTATCACACTGGGCGAGCACACTAACGATGGACTTCAGTATCTTTTATTACCTGAGAGAGACAGGGAAATTCACGATGCTCCCTGTGCTTTCATCCAGGGCAAGAGAATAAACACCCCTGCAGAGTGAATTGAAAGGGCCAGTGGGAAAAGAAAGCAATCTTGCTGAATCATTACATCCTTGTTCCTGCACAGGATGGCTGTATATGACATCAGGACACATGTCATATATGTACAAGTAGGGCTGTGTGCATCATTATAACAACACTGGAATCAAAATATGCTGTGTAATATTGTATTACAACGTAACGCTTGCCATAGACGTATTTGTGAACACTTCCTCTATCATTAACTGTTCTTCTGGAATGAACATTTCCCACCTGGTCAGGGTTCTGATTTTGGGTGGGCAGCTATGGTTTTCACCAATCCCCCCCCCCCCCCCCGGTGGACCTCTGAGTCATTTCCCCATCCTCCATAAGCAGGTGCTGCTGTGATGATGAGGCTTGCAGTCGGCCAGCCCACCTGCTGCCAGCTCCTGGACTGGGTGCTGCATCCTCATGCAGCGGGATGCTCTGACTGTTGGCTTGTGAGTGCCCACCCGCTCTCCAGCTCGGCCCCTGGCACCTTGCAACAGCCTGGATGGGTCCTGGTGGAGGCTCACCCTCCATCCTCCATCCTTTTTTTTTTAAAAGATTTTATTTATTTATTTATTTGACAGAGAGAGACACAGTGAGAGAGGGAACACAAGCAGGGGGAGTGGGAGAGGGAGAAGCAGGCTTCTCGCGGAACAGGGAGCCCGATTCGGAGCTTGATCCCAGGACCCCCAGATCATGACTCCAACTGAAGGCAGATGCTTAACCAACTGAGCCACGCAGGAGCCCCTCCATCCTCCATCCTGGAGGCACTTTGCTTCCTTCTGGTGTCTGCCTGGCACTGACAGCCACAGTCTGCAAGCCCTGGGCTCACCAGCACCCTTTGGGTTTCCAAATGAGGCAGGCATATTCCCAGGGGAAATAAAGCACGGAAATGGTGCTGGTTCTCTCATGGACTTCTAACTGACATTGTTCTGAAGGAAATGACAACGCTTCATTTTCTCATGTCCCAAGGAAATGCTTCCCCAGAGAGCGCCAGGAATGTCTGCCTGGCCCCTGGTGGGACATAAGATGAACACGGCAACAAGAATGATCCTCCCTGGGCAGTGGGCAATTACACACAATATTGACCCTCTTTATTACGTTTACAGGCTCATAGAGTAATCGGTGCGACAGACCAACCCTCTACCAAATCCTCATAGAACGAGCACTCTAGTTTAATTCAACAAACTCATACAAAGGCCCATTCTGTACCCCATATTGAGTGCATGTGTGTATTAGACATCATTCCAGGCCCCAGAGAAACAATCGTGAATACAATCAGTATGCAATCAGTTGACCAAGACACTAGACAGCTAATTGGCTCTAGATGGAACATCACAAATCAGGAGAAGCTCTGTGACAGGTGAGGGGAGTGCATGTGACAGCAGAGAATCATGTAGACATGGTGCGGAGGCAGACACCGGGGTCCAGGGATTTCTCTGCAGTGGAATGACCTTCAGGCTGAGACCGGCAGGAGACATAGATGTTAGTGGGTCCATGCAGGGGGTGGGAGGGGTGAATCCCAGGCACTGGGGGCCCTCCTGGCAAACAAGCGCTCATGGGTGCAGGCACAGAAGGAAGACCAAGGGGGCAAGGCAGTGTGTGACAAGGCAGAACCTGAGAGGCAGATGTTACCGGTTGGGATGTGCCCCCCAAAGATGCTGAATCCTGAACCGCAGTCCCTGTGAATGGGCCTATTTGGAAACAGGGTCTTTGCAGATGATCAAGTTAAGATGTGGTCATTAGGCTGAGCCCTAATCCAATGACATATCTTTATGAAAAGGAGACATTTGGACACAGATACAGACGTGCAGAGGGGAGACATGAGAGACAAACCAAAGAAGGAACAGCCTCGGAAGGAAGCAGACCTGCCGACATCTGGGTCTCAGACTTGCAGCCTCCAGAACTGAGACAGAATAAGGCTCTGTTGGTGAAGCCTCCCGCCTGTGGTCCTCTGTTAGGGCAGCCCCTGCGGGTGAACGCATCAGGCAAGGTCCCGAGAAGTGGGGCCTCCAGCCAGCGTCAGCAACCTTGCATTTCCTTGCCAGCAGGTAGGATGCCACCAGGCCACAGAGGAGCTTTGAGCAGTGAGGGGAGCTTAACAAGGCACTCGGTGGAGGTCCCCCCACAGCATGCAGGGGTCAGTCGCCAAGCTGGAGATGCACACCAGGTTACCTTCTAGGACAAGAGCATGCTGCTCTCCCTAAAGTGAACCACACAGCCCGAGCGGAATAAAAAAATTCTCAACGGTGAGAAGAAACAGGAAAACACCTCGCTTAAGTAACAGAATGTCATCAAGAGAAATGTGCTGAGGTATTTCAGTGTCTGGTTAGCAAACAGGGGCTTTTAAATCAACCCAAACAGATACGCTGGACTACACTTAAAGAGACAAGCCCCGTTGTTTCAAAAGGTACCAATTAGAGACTTAAAAGTCATCCTACGGACGTTTGCGTCCAGCCATCATCAGTCACTGTCAAGGACTGCTCTCTGCCCCCAACAGCTAGAAAGCCGGCATCAGGCACCACACCGGAGGCTGACCAGAGCCGGGGTCTGGGAGGCAGAGGCAGGAGGCGAGCACCGCATAGCCCGGCTTCCTTCCTGTGCCACTTTCCCGCCCGTGGCCCTGAGATGGGTTCCAAATGGAGAGGGGAGTCCTTCGGCCAATGGTTGGGCTACAGATACCTGCGTGAGAGTCTGATGGGGTGACAGGGTGGCAGCTGGGGGCCATGAGGTGCCTGGAGCCCCGGGGGCCTGCCATGCTGGGGTAGCTTGGGGTTCCTGGGGTCCTCAGTATAGACACCCACTGAGCATCCTGGGCATGCAGTGGAGAGCCCAGCAGACCCTAGCCAAAGAGCAAAGGAAACACTAGGATAAGAACCACGCACTAGGACTGAGGACCCAACCAAAGTTCACTTGCTATAATGAAGTAAAAGAGCCTGACAAAATAAAACAGATCTGCCTTCTTTCTTGGGGGGGACACCCCAAAAAACTCACCACCCTTGTAAGGAAGGGGGCGTAATCTACTTTCCCTGAAATGTATCAATATAGTGTCCAGAGAATAATAAAAATATTATCAGCTCTGAGAAGGAATGGGAATGGGTACCCCATAGCGATAGAAGAAGCCATCAAGAGAAAGGGATGCTGAGTGGTTTCGAAGCTGTGATGGCAAACAAGGGCTTTTAAATAGCAATTTTCAATATGTACAGTGATTTACGGTGAAGGATGGCTATAATGAGTGACACATAGTGATCTCAGCAGAGAAATAAAGGTGGTAGCAAAGAGCACACACAAGTTCCATACCTGCAAAGTCCAATACCTGAATTTTTAAAATTCACTGAAAGGGATTATGAGAGAGCACATATTGCAGAAGGATGCATGGAACTGAGGATGGAACAATGGAAGTTATCTAATTTGGAGACCAAAAAAAAAATAATAATAATAAAGGTTGAAAAAAAAGTAATGAACAATCTGAATGGCCTCTGAGATAATACCAAGGGATTAAACATGTATTTGAAGACCCAGCAGGAGAGGAGAGAGGAAATGGGGTACAAACAAATACCTGAAAAAATAATTGTCAAATTTCTCCTGGATTTGATGGGAATAAAATCCAAGAAGATCCGTGAATTCCCCACAGGATGAATTCAGAGAGAACTATGTTTATGCATAATCACAGACAACTGATGAAAGTCCAATTTAAAGAGGAAGTCTTCAAAGTAAACGAGAGAAAAGGTGTGTTAGCCGCATGCAGAGGATCCATGGCACGACTCCCCATCAGAAACACCGGAGCTGAGTAGAAAGGTGAACAGTGCCTTCAAAGTGCTGACAAAAAAAGAAACTCTCACACCAGAATTACATAACCAGCAAAATGTACTTCAAAATAAATGTGAAAGATAGGTGATTTCTGATAAAAGAAAGGTGAGAGAATTAGTCACCAATGAGCCAAAACATAAGAAACACTCATGGGAGTTCTTCTCAGATTTTCAGAAAGAATCGAGGAACATGAAGGAGCCACTATTAAAAGAAGCAATGTTGTAATAACAGTGTGTGGTGGGATTTATAGTTCACTGAGGTGTAAAATACAAGACAGCTTCAGCACAAAGTGCGGGGGCTGGGCCTCAAACAGCCACCGCTGTGGGGTTAGTACCTTATTTTGGGTGAAACTGTTTAATACTAACCGTGAGAGACTGGGATAAATTAAGGATGCATATTGAAATCCTTGAACGCTTAAAACACACATAGACACATCTACATAACACTAAAATGTCAGCTGAGGAAATCAAAAGAGATTCTAAATGATATTAAAGAAGGCAGGACAGGAGAAATAAAGGAATAAACACCAGATAGAACAAAGAGCAAAAAAAGTACAGTAAACCCAACCGTATCAGTAATTACATGAGATGTAAATGAGAAATAGTACTCCAATTAAAAGACAGAGATTATCAGAACATATCAAGAAGCAAGACTCACTATGCATTTTTTATAAGAGAAAACTTCTAAACATAAAGACAATCATTTGAAAGCAAAAAATTGGAGGAAAGATCGACATGCAAACAGCAGACTTTAGGCTCCTAGTGTGGCGAGAATAAAGAGATGATACACAATCCAAGATAAGGTTTGTAACTAGAGATGAAACAGGAAATTCCATCATGACAAAATAGCCAGTGATGAGCCCACGTCGAGGAAGCAAAAACTGACGGAAACAGACAAATCAACAATCATGGCTGGGTAGAACACATAGCAAAAACAAAATAAAACCAATGTAAATTTTCAAAAAACAAATCCAGGATGTAAAAGGTTATTAAAGGTTTGGAGAGCACCTTCAAGCTGACAAGCTGACTGATTGATGGAAACTGTACCAGACCACCGCGTGGCATACTTCTTCCCGCTGCCCATGAGCTGGTCCCTGACGCGGTCATCCAGTGGGTCGGTCAGGGTCATTCGGTGTCTCGGTGAATTCTGTAGGGTGGAAACCTTACGTGGTATGCTATCTGACTTCAAGAAAATTAAATTACAATTTAATAACAATAAGGGATCTATAAAAATTCTCCAAGTATTTGGAAATTGAACAATACACCTCTTCGTTTTCTTTTTTTTTCTTGCCATTTAAAAGACTTGTGCAGACATCACCACGATCCGGTTTTGAACCACAGCGCCACCGCGTTTCGCCAGGCTTCGTTCCAGCGAATCCTCACTCCCACCACCTGCCCGAGGCAAGCATCGACCTGCTTTCTGTCACAGTACATTTGCATTTTCTGGGCATTTCATGTAAAGGGAGTTACACAGCAGAGAGTCTTCTACATCTGTCTTCTTCCACTTAGAATGATGTTTTTGAGATTCGCCTCTCTTCGGAGTTATGTTCCTTTAATCACTAATATTCCATTGAATGGCTAGACCACATTTTTTATTTCTTCATCCACCAGTTGATGGGCATTTAAATTGTCTCCACTTAGGGGCTTCTGTAAATAATGCTGCCGTGATCATCCATGCACGTACCTTTGTGTGCACACAAGCTTTGATTTGTCTCCGGTCAATTTGAGGGGGATGGGATTGTGGGGTCATAGATTTAACTTTTTAAGACACTGCCAACCTGTTTTCCGAAGTGGCTGCACCCTGCCACATTCCCAGTGTTCTAGCAGGCTCCAATTTCTCCTCATCCTCAACCATCCTCAGTAGAGCTGGCCTCCCGGGTGTGAAATGGGGTCTCTCGGTGGTTTACTCTGTAAGCCCCACATGGCTACTGAGATTGGGCATGTTTCTTGCATTTTTGGTTATGCATATCTGTAGATTCCTAGGTGAAATGTCCATTCAAAGCTTTTGTTTAATTGGATCATTTGCCTTCTTACTGTCAGGGTTCTGCAGGGGTTCCTTATATATTCTAGACACAAATCCTTTGTCAGATATTTGATTTGTAAATATTTTTTTCAATATGTGACTGTTTTGTTTTCTTAAGAATGCCTTCCAAAAAGTGCTAAAGTTTTTAATTTGATAAAATCAATTTACCACATTTTTTTCTGTTATGAATCATGCTTTTACCATACCTCTAAGAACTTTTGCTCAATCCAAAGTTACAAGGATTTTCATCTATGCTTTATTCTAGAAGATTTTTAGCTTTAGCTTTTATAGTTAAGTCGACAATGACTTTGAGTTCATTTTTGTGTATATTTTATTTTATATTATTTTATATATGTAGATATTCTATTTTATACATGTAGATATTCGATTGTCCCTGTACCAGTTGTTGAAAAGACTCTTCTTTCCTCCATTGAATTATTTTGACCCCTTTGTCAAAAACAGAAACAGTCTCCTAATTACAGAGAACAAATTGGTGGTTGCAGAGGGGAGGGAGCGGGGGGATCAGCAAAGTAGGTGGAGGGGATTACGAGGCACCAACTTCCAGTTATGAAATAAGTGAGTCACGGGGATGAGAAGTACAGCAGGGAGAGAATAGTCCCTGGTACTGTAATAACCTCGTACAGCGACAGACGGTTGACTACACTTCACCTGATGTGCATTTTGTAATGCGTAGAATGCAGAGAACTCATTATATTTTACACCTGAAACTAATGTAACATTGTATGTGAGCTATACTTTGATTAACCCTTTTTTTAAAGAAAGTCGGTTGTTTACAAGTATATGGATGTATACGTGATTCCCAAGTTTGCTCCATCATTGATAGGCTCTTCCTTGAACCAGGACCACACGGTCTGGACTACTGTGGCTCTGTTCCATGTCTTGAAACAGAGTAGTGCGTGTCCTCCAACTTTGTTCTTCTTTTCCCACTTTTCTTCTATTTCCATATACATTTTAGGATCTGCTTGTCCATTTCTACGCATAAACCTACTTGGATTTAAGAGGGCTTGTGTAGAATTTGCAGATGGATTTGAGGAAAGCTCTCATCTCGACAATATTGACTCTTCGGATGCATGGACACGGAGTGTCCTCTCAATTTATTTAGGTCTTTCATGTCTCTCAGGAATGTTTTATCAATGTTGTTGTACAAGTCTTGTACCTTTGGGTTAAGTTTATCTCAAAGTATTTATTCTTGCTGATGCTATGGTGAATGGAATTGTTTGGTTAATTTAATGTTTTGGATTATCTGTTGCTGGTTAATAAATTAAAAAATTAAATACAATTGAGTTTTCTATGTTGGTTTTGTATCCTGTGGCCATCTAAATAAAAACATGAGTGAAGAAGAAATTACAAGAGAAATTAGGAAATATTTTCCAAACATAAAGTGAAAATACAACAAATCAAAAGTTTGTGAAATGCCACCAAGGCAAGGCTTTGTGGGAAATTTATAGTTTTAAATGCTTATATTAAAAACAGGAAAGATTTCAGGGCACCTGGGTGGCTCAGTCGTTAAGCGTCTGCCTTCGGCTCGGGTCATGATCCCAGGGTCCTGAGATCGAGCCCCGCATCGGGCTCCCTGCTCGGCGGGAAGCCTGCTTCTCCCTCTCCCACTTCCCTGCTTGTGTTCCCTCTCTCGCTGTGTCTCTCTCTGTCAAATAAATAAATAAAATCTTTAAAAAAAAAACAAAACAGGAAAGATTTAATCTTGATGATTTAAATTTCCCCTTAAGAGGTTAGAAAGAGAAAATTAAATCCAAAGGAAATAGAATGAAGCAAACAATAGAGCAGAAATAATTGAATAAAAAACCATTTTAAAAATTGAATTTGTGTTTTTAAGATTAATAAAATTTAACACCTTGCAGGAGTGATCAAGAAATAAAGGAAATAGGGGCGCCTGGGTGGCTCAGTTGGTTAAGCGACTGCCTTCGGCTCAGGTCATGATCCTGGAGTCCCGGGATCGAGTCCCGCATCGGGCTCCCTGCTCGGCAGGGAGTCTGCTTCTCCCTCTGACCCTCCTCCCTCTCATGCTCTCGGTCTCTCATTCTCTCTCTCTCGCAAATAAATAAATAAAATCTTTAAAAAAAAAAAAGAAATAAAGAAAATACAAATTATTAAATAAATATGGAAAGAACAGGTATTAATGCATATCCTACAGACATTAAAAAGATAGAAAATAATTTATGACCGATACCTCATGCCAATGACAACTCAAAAGAGAAATCTTCAGCAGAGGGAGGGGCAGAGGGAGAGGGAGAAGCAGACTCCCCGCTGAGCTGGGAGCCCAATGCAGGGCTCGATCCCAGGACCCTGGGATCATGACCTGAGCCGAAGGCAGACGTTTAACCATCTGAGCCACCCAGACACCCCGATAAAAAGGTAATTTTGAACAAAAGTTAATGTGCATTCAAGAGCAAATTAGAAATAGCTTTTTTTTTTTTTTTTTAAAGGAAGAAATAGGGACTGAGAATCTAGAATAGGAGCCCAGAAGACACATCTGAGAACATGACCCAAATGCAGCTCAGAGAGATAGGGATGTAGCAAGTTTCCCAGGAGACCCGAGGGATAACACCCCTATCAGAAAACCACAATAGCAGGCAGGATTTATAGTCACTGTTTTAGGGAAAACTACTGTTCGTGGTGAAGTCATGCAGTCGTGCAAACTGCCAACATCATCCTCGTTTTATCACTGAGATTTCAGGGGCACAGAGGGTTTTTGTCGTGTGTCCAAGGTCACCCAGCTAGGAACTTTCAGAAGTAGGACTTAAACCCAGGCAGTCTTCCAAGATTATGCATTCAAACATCATTGGAAATTGTCTCTGGATGACAAAATGAGAAAGTCTAATATTTTCCCCCCTGAAAGAAAAAGAAAGAGAATAAAGAAGAAGTCATACTCATGGAGCTGATTTTCCATAATGTTAGAAGAAATGAGCCCACCAACAGAAGCAACACTGCATATCCAAGCAGGATAAAAGAAACCCCACACACCTAATAGGGATCGTTTTAGCGAAATTGCAGTCCAATGTGACAAAAACGGCCTCCACAATCCCGCTGGAGAGAGAGAAGAGGTAGACTCCGTCATCATGCAGCCCGCACCTCCCCTCTGGGCTCTCTGCCTGCCTTCCCAGTCCTGACACCTGCAGACTAGGGACCAGCTGGCCTGCCCCCTGCCTTCTGCTGGTCCGACCGGAGGAGGGTCCCCACTCCCTCCTGTGCCCAGCACCTCTTCTCTGCAAGGCCATGCCTCCAAGGCCCTCCCTCTCAGAGCACCAGATCCCGAAGACCCTGGAGACATTCCCCTTCTCTTGCCTCTTGGGTTCCCAAGGCAGCAAGGCCTTCCTGCTGCTAATTGCTCATTTCCTGCCTCCATGCCCCCATGATTTTGTTAGCACTGTTGACCTCCGAACAACACAGTTTGAACTATGGGGGTTCACTTACGCTTAGATTATTTTTGATAAATACCATACAGGACTGTAAATGCATTTCCTCCTCTTTACAATTTCCTTAATAATGCTTTCTTCTCTCTAGCTCATTTTATTATAAGAACACAGTGTGTTTAACACATATAATGTACAAAATACGTGTTAATAGACCGTCTGGGTCATTAGTAAGGCTTCTGGCCAACAGTAGGCTCTTAGTAGTTAAGTTTTTTGGGAGTCAAAAGTTATGCATAGAGTTTTGGCTGCACAGGGGGCTGGAACCCCTAACCCCACATTGTTCAAGAGTTAACTCTAATTCCTTCAATTTCATTTCATTAAAATCTCTCCATTTACACTATCCATGTGAGCCCCGTTTTCTACCAAGATCCCAATCGACAATTGTTGTAACCAGAATCTCAAAATGGGATTTGGGGACTGTGATTCTCCCATAAAGGGTGAATGCCTGGGGGCCTCGTTGCTGGTACAAAGTTGTGAGTAGTCACACCTGATGCGCAAGCCACACTTTTCGGAAGGGACACGGATGGAGTGCTGGGATGTGGCAAGATTGTGGGTTGTCGAGCCACCGTTGCCCCGATACCATGGCACCAGGAACGATGACCGAGATT
Organism: Mirounga leonina; assembly: GCF_011800145.1. Taxonomy (NCBI): domain Eukaryota; kingdom Metazoa; phylum Chordata; class Mammalia; order Carnivora; family Phocidae; genus Mirounga; species Mirounga leonina. The sequence continues at coordinate 2,374,366 of NW_023270717.1, forward strand.
GTGGTATTTGTGGGGTACATTTGCTTCTGATCACATCTCTGGAGAGACCGCTAGAGTGCATTAAATTAAGGGTCACCTACAGGCGAAGAGGGTTGGCTAACCAGAAGGATCCCAGGGCAGCCATAAGTGAATCTGTTCTCTCGAGTGGCCCCAGGGCAGGTATCACTGAGGATCACATATATCACATCATTGAGTGGTTTGCAGGGATTCAAACTTGACAGTCCATGTAACTCACAGAATTTCCTAGCCTCCATGCTAAGTTCTTCATCTTAGCATAAATGAGGGCGGAGGAAGCGTTCGAGAATGCTCAGTACCTGGGGACTTTGAACCTCCAGTGCTCATGGGGGTCTCTTGCTGGTGGAGGTTTCGGGGCTCCTGTTTCTGCTGAGTTAACATCCTGCTGGGTAAAGACCTTTCAGTGCCTTCACTTCAGCTTTGTCATAGGGGACACCAATTTTCTCAAAGCTCTTTGTTCCCTCCAAGGCCCTGATGTACTTACATCTCAGCTTAGCCCAGAGGGACGACTGCATGGTCTGTTCTGGGAGAAGATAGTGTAGGCACAAAGCAATCGTAAGATCTTACTCTTTTGTATCAGCAGGGACCTGAGAAACCTGCCTAGGAATGGATTCCGGCAGCTAGACCAAAAACAATGAAATTTAACCTTGGATCTGGGCAAATGGATTAGTAAGGATGCATCACACTGGGATTCAAAAGTCTCCACTCGAGCAGCTAGAAGCTCTAAGCATTGGCTCTGTGTGGATACTCAGTGGACACCACACTCCCTGAAGATGAGATGCAGAAATCCTTCCTGCCGTGGGTCAGAGCGAGGTGACACGCTTGGGCCAGTTTGTCTGGGAATTGCTCAGTCTGAAAATCCAAAAGGCCTGCATGCTGGAAGCCTCCTCCATCCCAGGTAGACCAGGACAGCTGGTCACCTTGGTGTGATACTGGAGTGGTTCTTCCACATGCAGCTTGTTCAGCCTCCCCAAACCATACAGGGACCACTCCTTTCCCCGAGGCATTAAGAAACCCTTGACCAAGTGGTGGCTGTCCTCCGAAGTCTGGTGCGACGGTGGCAGGCTCTGCCAGTGGGCTCCCAGAGACGGAGGGCATGGGGTCGCTCCAGAGCGGCTCATCTGTAGGGAACAGTGGCAGCCGCTCGTTGACCCCAAGTTCCCTGTAAATGAAATAAGGCAGTTCTCTAACTTGTCTCTTATTCAATGTTCTGGGAATAAAGTCCTGTTCTGGTGCAGGAAACCTGGTTTGTGTCCCCATAATAAGAACTCATGACCTCACATCCTGTGCTTAGACTTCAGCCAGTTCACAGACCCGGGGAAGGTTCTGAGGAAAACCCAGGCACTTTGGCGAAGGACCTCACAGGGCAGTTACCTCTGTGTACTTGGACTGTCCCTCAGTCCTTCTTCAGAGGGAAATGTGGCCATTTACCAGGACAGCTGTCAACAAAGGGAAACGCTCGGTACAATTCAGAGTTGATGCTGACCCCTGGAGACCCAGAACACCACAGGGGCTAACCTGGGTGGGTCAGATGGTACACAGGATTTGGCCTAAATCGGTCTCCCTCGGGGTCAGTGGGCCGGGAAGACCATCCTGTGGCTATCTGTCCAGGTTCTGAATGTGGAGTTGAAAGAGACATTTATAGCAAGTTGCATAAACCCTGCATCCTCCCCCGAGCCCTGAGGCGAAGTCCTATGGCAGGATGGCCAGGTCGACGTCCTGAACTGTTCTCTCCACAAGCAAGATAATCAAAGCAATGCCATGCCCCTGGGGGATTGCAGAACTCTGCCCTATGCCCCATCAGTGGACGGGGAACGTGGTGTGGTGATGGAGCTTTGTCTCATCTGCCCGGCTCACTCCACTCCTTGGCCTGAAGCCGGAAGCGTGCTGAAGGACTAAGGATGATTTCAACCCAATCACAGGTTGCTGCTGATCGCACCTGTTGCGGGTGCAAGAACTTAACTGAGGACTTCGGTGGCAGTGTTTGTCCTAGGTGCTGCTCTGTACCTGGCTCAAAAGAAATTTCAGTTTGGGGCCTCCTGGCCTCCGGTGCTGGGAAATGTTCCCCAATTACTTCTGGTTAATTCCCTCCCCAACCCCATGTGAAATTCTCTCCTTCGGAAACTCATCGGTAGGTCGGTGTATGATGTCCTGGACTGATCTGCTCCTTCTTTCTGCTAATCGTGTCACCCTTTTCCTTCCTCTCTGTCCTCTGTGGGCTAGGGCCTCTGAAGAGTCCCTTTACTGTCGTTCCCATGAGCCTTTGAGAAGGAGCAGAACTGGACGCGTGTTCCCTTTGCCATCTTAGCCAGAAGACGTCCCTTCATCCTCAGGATATCGGCAACACATTGCCCAGCTGTCTGTCCGTTCGTGAAGACGTTAACAAATGCATTGATACATGATTGAAGACTTGTCATTTCTCCTCTTCAAGGGGAAAAATGCAATTCTGACCTGTCACCTGTGATTCTTCAAAATCTACTGGAGTCCAAAAGTAGGTCTCCATGCCAGGAGAGAGTTAGCTTTGCCCGAAGATGACGGTGTCTCATTGTTGTGGGCAGTAAATGACTGAGCGGGTCACGTGACGGTGGGCAGCGGTGGGGTGGGGGGAGGGGGGCTGCTCCCAGTTGCCGCTGTGCCCCCAACAGCCCTCTCGTCCTTGGACCGTGAAGCCATCCTCATTAGCTCTAAGTGCAACGCACGTTGCCACCAGCAAGGTCACTCAGAGAGACTCACGTTCCTTTATCGCCTGCACGACACCAAAAATAATGAAAAGACCATCTCCCAAATCAGGTTCTGGGGAGGCCCATGTTGCCTTGATGATGACATGAAAACAGACTAAATTGTTCTCATTAAAATGTAGCCATTGCTGTTCATGAGAAGGAGCTCCACGGAGGGGGTTTCAGATCTACGCCTCGTTTCCCTGAATTATGGAAAATTAACGCGCTTCCATCTTCGCTTCCAGAAGCCCATGATGGTCTCTCGATTGGAGGGACGGAGCTCATGTGACGACGGAGCCCGGAGGGGCCGCGTGTGTCTAATTTTGCTTTCAAGAACAACAGCGGCAAAAATAATCTCCGTTCATTAAAAGCAGGGAAGAAGAGATATTTATATATGAAATGAGAGCTTTTGATTTGATCCCTGGAGTGAAATGTCATAAATAGCTGTTAATTTGGGTCTGTTTACTAAAAATCTTAATGCCTGCAGAAAATCTATTTGAATCATCACAAATGGAATAATGTCCGCCAGGAAGAAGGCTGGGAATGATAGCAGCAATTTGGGATGGAGCTTGAGGGTACGGGGGCCTAATTAATGTGTGTGGACACACCCAGCCCGCGCAGCCACGGCGACAGACCCCGCCCGGCCCCTCCCACCTCGCTGCACCAACACACAGCACTTCTTCCCAGGACGGCATGTCATCACCATTAATATGTGCTCCTTGAATGTTTTCCTAAGTCTCTCGATGAAAGGGGTTAATTGTCACGATGACCATTTCATCCTACGATTCTGTTGCTCTGCCTGGTGAAACAGAGGACATTTCCCGGGACAAGAAGAAGGCTAGACAATAAAGCCGGGGTGTGTGGACACCTGAGGACGGACGCTGACAAATGGCCGCATCCCCCGTAAATGATGTCCTGGGAGAGCCGCGCTGGAGGCAGACAGGGGACCTTTGATCCGGGCTCCACAGCCCAGCAAAGACAGGAGCCGGCTCCGTTTGTTCGTCCAGACCGTCCAAACGCGACCCCCTCCCCAGGAGCCTCCTGCTCTTGCCACATTTTTTTCTTAGAGTATTTCAGATAGCACCACGGTGTTTGGGTCAAAAGGCCAGAGAAAATGCTCTTAATTTTGCTTCTCTTTCAGCCACCCTGGCCTGTAAGAGCTTGTTTCGAGTGCTGTGGTGAGGCCGTGGCAGGGCTGCCCGCCTCCCTGGCCCTCCTGTGCCCCTCAGGCCCTTGCAGAGGCAGCCCGGCTCAGGGCTGCACAGAGACTAGGCACCAGAGAGACCGGAGTCTTTAGCCAGGACTTGAACACACTGCACATCATCTCCAAGCCCGCCTTCTTGCAGAAGGACCAAGCTGCTGCCTCCGTCCCCTGAAACACCCATCTGAGCCACAGGACTGGGGCCATGGCTTCAGGCTGTGACAGGTCCCGTCTAGGGCAGCCCCAGCCAGTGGCCTGGGCAGCAGGGTGGTTCAGCTGGGCAGGGACACAACGCCCCCTCTGCACACAGAATCGGGAGGAACAGTCTCTGCTCTTCGGCAGGCCGTGAGCCAGAGGCAGTGGAGTGAAAACACTCGGATTTCAAACATGCCTCCTTCCACCCAGCCTCTGTTGTCTGTTCTTGAGTCGAAGGCACAAGGGCCTGGGGACCCCAGTGCTGTGAGCTCAGCTCTGGACGTGCCCCCAGTTTCTGACACTCTCTGTCCCTCAGGTCCCTCACTCGCTCTGCAGAGGTTCAGAGAGCATCTGAGACGAGGCCGCCGTGGGCAGTTAAGGGGGAAACACCGCAAGCACTGAGTGTGGGGCTTGGACTCAGGATGTGCGTCTTCATGTGTCAGGCGCTGCCACGTATCATTTTCTTTGCTGTGATCCTGTTGTGCCAACCCGAGGGGATACTGGGCATGTGCCTGTGAGCACTAAAACAACAGAACCTGGACACGCACTGCCTCTCTTCCCCCTGAGGAACATCACAACCCACACGAGCATCTGAGGAGCTCTGAGAAACCCTGCCAGGGAGAAACCTGCTTGACTCAGTGTTTCCAACATGTTTGGACGGAGGCCCACCAGTGTCTGGGCTGGGGATGTGGGTCTAACTGGCCACGCTTCGCACCAGAACAGCCCCCAGGAGCGCTGGGGGCCCCGTGGGAGTCAGGGTGGGGCTCCCCGGCCTCTGGGGAGCAACAGTGGAGCGACAAGAGCTTGGGCCCTCTGACACCCTGGGCGTCCTCCAGCCCAGCGCCTGTTCCACAGGCGGTGACACTGGCTTCACCTCGCCTGGTCCAGCATCAGGCAGAGTCCTTGGCACTTAAGGTGGTGCTGTTGCTACCAAATAAGGGACTGGATGGATGAAGTCAGGCCCAGGGCAGGTGGGCTCCGGTGGTAGATGGACAGAGGGGCAGGTGGGTTCCTGGGGAGGTGGGCAGATGGACAGGTGGGCAGAGGGACCGGTGGGCAGAGGCACTGGTGAGCTCCTAGGACAGGTGGGCAGAGGGACAGGTGGGCAGAGGGACCGGTGGGCAGAGGCACCGGTGAGCTCCTAGGACAGGTGGGCAGAGGGACAGGTGGGCAGAGGGA